>NC_089539.1:25878973-25958973 GCF_963924715.1 Thunnus thynnus | reverse complement strand
ATACTGGGCAGGGCCTCCCTTTGCTCCCAAAACAACCTCAATTCTTGGTTGCAGGATTCCACCAGATATTGGAAACATTCCTTTGAGATTCTGGTCCATGTCGACATGATTGCATCACATCATTTCTGCAGATTTGTCAGCTGCACATTCATGCTGCGAATCTCCTGTTCTACCACATCCCAAAGCTGCTCTACTGGGTTCAGATCTGGTGACTGGGGAGGCCACTGAAGTACACTGGACTCATTGTCATGTTCATGAAACCAGTTTAAGACACTTAAGCTTTGTGACTTGGTGCATTATCATGCTGGAAGTAGCCATTAGAAGATGGTAAATTGTGGCCACATGGTCAGCAACAATACTCAGATAGGCTGTGACATTCAAACCATGATTGATTGGTATTAAGGGTCCAAAGTGAGCCAAGAAAACATTCCCCACAGCATTACAGCAGCACCAGCAACTGGACTGTTGACACAAGGCAGGTTGGGTCCATGGTTTCATGCTGTTGATGCCAAATTCTGCCTGAGATTCATCAGACCAGGCTACGTTTTTCCAGTCATCAGCTGCCCAGTTTTGGTGAGCCTGAGCCCACTGCAGCCTTAGATTTCTGTTGTTGGCTGACAGGAGTGGAACCCGCTGTGGTCTTCTGCTGTTGTAGCATCTGCCTCAAGGTTCCACGTGTTGTGCATTCTGAGATGCTTTTCTGCTTTTCAGTTGTAAAGAGGTTATCTGAGTTAGTGAAGCCTTTCTGTCAACTCCAACCAGTCTGGCTATTCCCCTCAGACGTCTCTCATCAAGGAGGCGTCTCCGTCAGCAGAACTGCAGCTCACTGGATGTTTTTTCTGAGTGTTCATCTTCTGGAGTCTGAGAGGTAAACCAGTAACACTGGAGACACACACACATACACTGTATAATAAACCCAGTCCTTCCTCTCAACTTAGTAGTTTCTTATTAGTTTACATGACTTTAAAAACAACCATGTGTGTTTTCCAGCCATCACAAAGATAAACTTTGACTCTGGTTTAAAGGTATAATATGTAATTATTCCACATTAAAATGTGTAAAAACAACTAGACCTATGTTATATATGTTGTTGAGTTGTGTACTTACATTATCCCAAATGTTTCCAACAGTTTTCAAACTCAGAGAAATCTGTAATTTAATCAAAGTAACGGACCGTTTCATTTGGTCGCCTGTCGATGGCGTCATACCTCCTCTACCAAAGAGTAAACACGCACCAGATGCATACGGCGGCGCTGTGTTTGTCCGCTACAATGGCGTCTACCAAAGAGTAACTTACACACATACAAGATAATACATCAGCGTTGTGGTTGTTCCACACAAACTGTTATAAATGGACTTTTATTCAGTTTTAAGCCACATTTTCATGATAAATTTAGGTGGTTTTTAACTATATCTTTTAGCCGGAAGAAGGATTTTAGTCATTGGACGTCTGGATCTTAAGTTATCAGAGAAATAAACTGGACAAACGTTAGCAGCAGCTCGGCTAACAGCCCCTCCAGGAAGTCCGGTGGTCGCCAAACATCGTCAGAGAAACACTGACTTTTTAGGTGAAACAGCTTTATTCAGTGTTTTTACCTGTAATCTCCGGGTCTGTTTGTTCTGGAGAGGAGGAGACCTCTGCGGGTAAAAACATCCTGAATGATGGAACACAGGAGTAATCCTATCCCGCTGAAGCTGCTTATTTAACAACGAAGACAACAACTCCCATGATCCCTTGCTACTTCACACCGTCATCACACTCGGTCTGTTGTTATTGTTTTGATTGAGACGCCTAGCGGCTGAAATTACATATTGTGCATTTAAACCAACAGCAGATTAGGATGATGCTCCATCGAACAAACCCAAGCACTCCACTGCTTGGCTAGCCAGCACCTCACCTGACTTAAATCCTATTGAGAACGTGTGTGTCCTTCTCAAACGTGAGATCTACAGTGAGGGAAGACAGTACTCCTCTTTGAACAGCATTTGAGAGGCTGCAGTCGCTGCTTCAGCAAAAAAACCGCCAGACTCCCTGGATGGAGAGCTCATGGCAGTTACTGAAAAGAACGGTGGCTACATTGGTTATTGAATATTTTTGAAAGGCCAAAAATGTTATTTAATTGTCATTTTGTTTTACTTATTTGTTACTCTAAGAATTGAGAATAAACAAGTAAGTTGGGAAAACTTCTTTCTGTAATTTAGTTGCCTAATAATTGTGCACATTATTATATTCCCCTTAAGAAAGGCAAGACTCACTTTTCCCTTGGTAAACATTCAGGTTTGAGATTCAATAACATTTGGGATTGACTGAGAGCATTGTATTTATTCAACAAATACAAATCAATGATTGTGCACACAGCACGTAGCACCTGGAGATTCAGAGACTTTGAACATTAATAGTAATGTGGTATTAACGCTCAACATCCCCCTTCCAGTGTCTCCTGCCCTCTACATCTCCTGTACTGCACTACTATGGAAGACAATAAACATTATAACATGTATTTCCTTTTTAGGTAGGTATGTACAGTCTTAATAATTAAATAAAACATATTAAAAGGACAATTAATATGCTTTCTTTAGTTTAATTAAACTGAATGAATTATTTTTCATTGGGACATGAGTTTTAATGCCACATGAAAATCAAACTACGACAGAAAACAAAGTGAAGAGATTTAAGGTGTTTCATTGTTGTCCAGCAGAGAGCAGCAAAGACCTGCAAACACTAAATACACAACTGCTGTCAGTGTTCATGAGGAGGTGCAGGGCAGCTTTATGAAATAAAAATGATTATTTAATAGAAATTAAAAAGAAATGGCTAAATAACTGTCATTTTACCAGTGATTTTCTTTTCATTATGACAATAATAATAAATAAATCCATACATTTTAGAATACATATAAATATAATACATACATAAAACATATAAATACATATAACAATATTTACTGTAATTCAGTGTATTTATTTCTTTGATGTGTTTTCATTTAGATATTTTAAATCTTCCATACATGTCTGATAAAGCTGTAAAACTGAAAAATAGAAATCATTAATAGTTCTGAGTGAAGATCTGATCAGAGTTTATTTCTCTAAACATCTGTTTGGTTTCACTTCCTCACTCTATTATTGTCCTCCAGGCAACGTACATAACACAAAGGTTCCTACCTGCATAACAGGTTGTGCAGCTTAATGCTACAGTAATAATAATACTAATATCAGTCATAACACTTTCAGTAGCATTAAAGGTCAATCACCATTCAGAGGTTTTATTCAGTTGCCTGCACTTTTCTAGGTCAGACGTCACAAAGTGCTTCACAATGAAAGATGAAGATAAAAAGAAAATAGAGACACAATATAAGAACAGTAAATAAAATAGAAATAGATCAACAGAAGTCTACTACTCAAAGGTAAGTCTGAACAGGTGTTGAGCTGCTTTTTAAAGGCGTCCACAGATCTTAAATCCAATAGGAGACAGTTCCAAAGTTCAGTCAAAGGCTCAGTGTCCTTTAGTTTGGACTCTGGAGAGAACAGCAACCAACCCTGATCAGACCTTAAACACCTGCTGGTAACTCACTGCTGACCAGTGCTGGAGAGGAACTGACTACATTTACTCAACTACTGTATTTAAGTACAGTTTAGAGGTACTTGTACTTTACTTGAGTATTTCCATGTGATGCTACTTTCTACATTTCAGAGGGAAATATTGTACTTTCTACTCCACTACATTTATTTGACAGCTTTAGTTACTTTTCAGATGAAGATTTGACACAATGGATAATATAACAAGCTTTTAAAATACAACACATTGTTAAAGATGAAACCAGTGGTTTCCAACCTTTTTGTCTTTTGACGTCTTACAAAAAGCAGTGTGTAGTCGGGGTCACATTTCACATGTCTATGAGTTGTTAACAGCTCCACCAAATAGTGATTTTTCCCTCTAAACTTCTCACATGCTTTCATTTCAATAAATGTTCAAATGATCCAATATTTCAGCAAAAATCAAAGATTAGAGAAAAAGTCCAAAAACTGAAAACAGATTTGTGTATCAGAACTTTGTTTTTTCTTCTTTCCTCTCCCATTAATCATCTCACCACCCCTCAGATTTATCTGCTGACCCTTTGGAGGGGCCCCACCCCTAGGTTGGGAACCACTGGACTAAACTAGCTAACTGTATATAAAGTAGTGTAAACTAGCTCCACCTCCAGCAGCTACAACAGTAACATGCTGCTCTAACACTGATGCTTCACTATTAATGTTCAAATCCAAACATGATATTTGTCGACAATAAGAAAAATATAGAAAATTTCCAGACAAATCCATTAAAAACACATGATCTGCTTACAACTACATTATAGTGTGTTATAAACCATCTATTAACTGTTTATACATTGATTATTGATGATCAATATGGGGGATTAAAGTCAAGTGTCACTAAAAAATGGAAACAATCATTTGTTGGTATTTTTCCAACATTATACGACACTCGGAGAAAGAAAAACTCCACAAAAAAAAGGACTTTGAACAAGAAAAAGAAAAGACAAGAAGACAGAAACATGAAGTCTCAGATCATAAAACAGTTTTATTTTTATCTGATTCTTTTTACACTTAAAGAAACTTTGAGGAGTTTAAGAGCTGAGTGTGTTGAACTGTGTCAGTGTTCCTGCAGTCGAACAATAAAAAGTCTCTGCAGGCCGTCGGCAGCAGCAGCCTTCAAATATTTCCAGAGTTTCTTGGAAGGAGCGAGGATATAAACCTCAGTGTTCACAGCTTTCTGAGAAACTCACAGGACTCACATGAGGACGACCACGCTGCCGCTTCCAGTCACGCACACCGACAAACTTTATCTGCATGTTTTTACTCAAAAACACTCAATTTACTCACTAATTTACCCACAAGAGAAGTTTAAAGAGTGAAACTGAGGAGCAACGACATGTAAAGTTTAATTTAATTTGGTTTAATTTGGACTTTTACAAACTTTACAACAAAGAAAAAGTCACTTTAGTGCAGATAATAATGTGATTTTAGGTTTAAATGGTTGTTTTAAAGCATATTTTTAGACAAACACGCTCAAACTGGAGGTTTTCTATCTCGTCAGTCCACCTTAAACACACACACACACACACACACACACACACACACACACACACTCAGAAAGCCGATCCTCTGCAGGCTGTTGAGGAATTAATGAAGTACGGTGAGAGCAGCCATTGTTGTGTTTTCTGAGGGTTTTTATGGTTTCCAGACACAAAGAGCTCCTTGAAGGTGTTTCACTGACAGACTTTAATCGTGTAATTCAGGTCGACTTCCAGGAAAAAATGTGGGATAAAAAAAAAAACAACAACAAAAAACAACAAAAAAAAAAGAAGTCGTCTCAGACAGAAGCTGAAGTCTGAGAACAAGAAGGAACATGTGGAGGTTCAAACACAGGAAGAAGGAAATGAAAATAAAAACAGAGGAAATCACAGCGAAGTTTGTTCTGATGTTTGAAACATTCAGGAACGATGTTTAATCTCTTCAAAATGATGATTTGATCAATAAAAACAAACCAGAAAAAAAAACACAAAACTAAGTAAACTAACGATGACTCATCAACAGTAACGCTGCTGATGGATTCGTCTCCATGGTGACGTGTTGTTGTTGTTGTTTTATTTCTTCTTTTGTCTTTTTGCTTTCACATGTTAAATTCCATTAAATTCTGTATTCTTCCTGCTTCATAATAAACCTGCAGATTATTTTCAACATTAATTAATTCATTGTTGTTTCATTTAATGACAGAAAACTGTAGAAAAATAAACTTTTATAATTCTAGTGAGACTGAAAAATATCTTCGTTTAACTGGAAATAAAGTTTCTCCTCATAACAAGAAATACTTTATAAATAAATACTTTTCTTGTTATAATGATGTTTTCTCATAATAGTCGATGCTTCATGCTGATAACAAACGTCTGAGTTGTTTTCAGCAGCTTTTCTTTCTGTGTTTGATCTAAAACAAAGTCAGACTTGATCGATTCATTCAAACGTTCACGAACAACAACAAATGTTTCCATCATATGATGTAATCAATATTTACTCTCAATATAAGCAGACAACAACACAGCTGTTTATATAAGCAGCTCGTCTTAATATAAGTTGTTTTTCTTGTTATACTGAGACACATTATGAGGATGTAATAATGGTTATAATGGTTATAATGGTTATAATAATGGTTATAATGGTTATAATAATGGTTGTAATGGTTATAATGGTTATAATAATGGTTATAATGGTTATAATGTTATAATAATGGTTATAATAATGGTTATAATATGGTTGTAATGGTTATAATGGTTATAATGGTTATAATAATGGTTGTAATGGTTATAATAATGGTTATAATGGTTATAATGGTTATAATAATGGTTGTAATGGTTATAATGGTTATAATAATGGTTATAATGGTTATAATGGTTATAATAATGGTTGTAATGGTTATAATAATGGTTATAATGGTTATAATGGTTATAATAATGGTTATAATGGTTATAATAATGTTGTAATGTTATAATAATGGTTGTAATGGTTATAATAATGGTTATAATGGTTATAATGGTTATAATAATGGTTGTAATGGTTATAATAATGGTTATAATGGTTATAATGGTTATAATAATGGTTATAATGGTTATAATAATGGTTATAATAGTTATAATAATGGTTGTAATGGTTATAATAATGGTTATAATGGTTATAATGGTTATAATAATGGTTATAATGGTTATAATGGTTATAATGGTTATAATAATGGTTGTAATGGTTATAATGGTTATAATAATGGTTATAATGGTTATAATGTTATAATAATGGTTATAATGGTTATGATGGTTATAATGGTTATAATAATGGTTGTAATGGTTAAAATGGTTATGATGGTTATAATAATGGTTATAATGGTTATAATAATGGTTATAATGGTTATAATGGTTATAATAATGGTTGTAATGGTTATAATGGTTATAATAATTATAATAATGGTTATAATGGTTATAATAATGGTTATAATTATGGTTATAATGGTTATAATGGTTATAGTAGGTGAAGGATGTTCATGTTGCTACTCTGTCAGAGGAAGAATCGGCTCTGGGGAGTTTTGTCGCAATCAAAGCTTCAACTATTATGTCATTATAACCAGAAATCTTTCGTCATAATTTTTCTGGTTATAATGGTTGAGAAACGGAGCAGCAGCATCACACAGCTGCAGAAACATCTGCTCTGCAACAAGAGAGAAAAACAGTCAGAAAGCTTTCAGGTCTCCGTCTGCAGTAAAAACACACAAAGAAGAAAAACTTGTTTTCATACAGAATCATTTAATGTGAAACATTTATAAAGACATTTCTGATGTTTCACCAGACATGTGAGGATGATACCAGCTGGAGATTAAACTGACTTCCTGTGATCATTTCTACATGTGAGGCCTCATTTTATCTTCATGTTTATGATGTTTGTCGTTACTGTGAAGCTCTGAACGACATCACTGATCAACTTCCTGACATTTACTCATGTTCATCATGTTTACTGTGTTGGTCCGTCCAGCAGTTGTTGAGATATTTAAGTAAAACATTTAAAAAAGCAGATTTGAACTTTAAATAACAGGAATGAGCCTGAAAGATCTGATTGTGTGTTAGTCTGCAGCTATAATCAATATCTTTATAGTAACAATGGATCACATGACAACGCTGCTCTTCAGTAAAAACACGCAGCTGCAGGAGTTTGAGAGCTGGAGGTTATTTAATGTCTTGTATGTGATCTTTGTGCGTCAGTCTGTGTAAACGTGGATCACAGCAGGACGTCCTGCAGGACGGACGGATGGACGTCCGCGGCCTGCAGACTCTGCAGGAGTCTCTGCACCGACGCTTTCTTCCCTTCGGCTCGTCTCCAATGCAGCAGAGCGGCCAGCGTCGCTCCGTGAGAGCTAAGCGAGTGATCGGCCCGACAGCGAAACAACGCCTCCGCCGACAGACCCAGATCCAACAGCACCGCCTCCCACTCCGAACCCAGCCGAGACGCCAGCCGGGACAACTCCCGGTCCGAAGGAACCCTCTGCAGGACCGAGTCAGGAGGACGCCACACGTCTGCCGAGACCAGAGAGAGAAAAACATTCATCTCACATTCTCAGAGCTCTAAGCTGAAATTCCTACTTTTATTTTGAAAATTTTCAAATGTCAGAATTACGACTTTCTCAAAATTTGGACATTTATCTCAGAAATTTGCTTTTACTTTTCTCTCAAAGTTACGACTTCAATCTCAAAATCCAGACTTTCAACTCAAAATTCCTGCTTTTATTCTGAAAATTCTCACTTGTTTGATCTTAAATTCCTGATTTTCATCTCAAAATCTGGACTACTGTCAGAATTACGACTTTCTCAAAAATCAGACATTGATCTCAGATTTACCATAAAATTTGGACATTTATCTCAAACATCTCTCAGTTTTTACTTCAAAGTTACGACTTTAATCTCAAACGTTATGACTTATATCTCAAAATTCCTAATTAAATCTCAGATTCACAACCTTTTGTGAAATTTGGACTTTATTCTCATAATCCAGACTTTTATCTCAAAATTCAGGTTTTAATCCTAAATTCTGACATTCGAGACTAATTTCATATCAGTGTCTGGTTGACAGTCTCAGTGTGTTTCTGCTGTGGTCCAGTGAGGTCAGAGGTCAGTCTGCTGCACCTGTAACCACGCCCACCAGTGATGTCACACAGCAGCCAGGTGAGAAGTTAAGAAGTTAATGCGCTATATGTAATTTCTGCCGTTAAGGCATCTCAATCAAAACAATAACAAAAGACGATGAGAGATGTTGTGAAGTAGCAAGAGGCATCATGGGAGTTGTTGTCTTCGTTGTTTAACAACCAGCTTCTCCTGGTTCCTTCTGTTCATTGTTCAGGAGGTTTTTATCTCCTCTTCTCCAAAACAAACAGATTAAAACCAGTAAAAACACTGAATAAAACAGTTTCATGTTAAGAATCCGTGTTTCTGTGATGTTGTTCGTTAGCCGCTCTGCTGCTAACGTTTGTTCAGCTTGTTTCTCTGATAACTTAAAATCCAGACGTCCGATGACTAAAATCCTTCATCTGGTTAAAAGATTCAGTTAAAAACAACCAAGATCTAAAAGCTTTATCATATAACGTGGCTTCAAACTGAATAAAAGTCGATTTATGACAGTTTCTGGCAGACGAGCACAACGCTGATGTCTGCATCTCTGCTACTCTCTGATGTCTGACAGGTGACTAAATGATGGATTTCTTTGGTTTGAACATTGTTGGAAACATTTGGGATGATAACTTAACAACATATATAACATAAGTCAAGTTGTTTTGAGACATTTTAATGCAGAAACGTTACATATTATATCTTTAAACCAGTGAAAGAGCAGCAAAGACAAGAGAACTTATAACACGGGCTTCATCTCAGGATTATTATTGTTATGTCTTTTATATACAGATCTGGACATTAATCTTAACTCCTGAGTTCTGTGTTTCTATTCATCACACTGAATAATAAACTGTTTGTTCTGACGTCGTCTCTTTAGTTCTGAGTATTTCATAGAAAGCCAGCGGGGGTTGTGCTGTTTGGTGTTCATTCATTGGACGACAGCATCAACAAAAAAACAACAGAGAAACTACTCTCAGCTCGTCTTCTGTCAACACATGTTGCAATCTGTGTGTTTTCTTTTAGGTCACTGTTACACAGGAAGTGTAACCAGGTTTCTCACCGCTCGTAACCTCCATGTGTGGTTAGTCTGATGAAATCCGTCCCGCAGCACGAGGACGCTCACGCTTCGGTCAAAACTGGCTGAATAACAGCTTCACGCTACGATTACTGAGCCAAAACAACACGGTTACACGGACAGCAGTTCGTCCGTCAGCTGTTTGACAACCTCACATGTCCAAAGATCTTCAGTTTACCAGAAAATATTCACATTTAACCAGCTGGAATCAGACAATTAGTTATCAGGATAGTTCTTAATATCAGAAACTTTCATCATTTATGCTGCTGATGTTATTAAATGATATCGTCTCACTACTTCATAATGGTTTATTATAATTATCAAGGAGTTTCTATGAAGTTTGGTGTCATTTTTCTACATTTAAATAAATAAGGAAACAGACTCTGAAGTAAACATTTCTACGGTTTTTACAGTGAAAACAAACTGTCTCTGTTTTGTTGTATTTTATTTGTTCTTTGTGCTTTTTTTACGTGTCCTGATTCGTTTCGTTGGTTCTGTTGAATCTGTTCAACGACCACCGTCAGTAAAATATGTTAGAACAAGAAAACATCTTTGTTTTAACAGGAAAACCTTCTGGTCATAACAAGAAGCTGAGAAAAACTGACTGACTGAAAAACTGACAGCAGCGTTACGCTGCTGTAATACAGTAATTATATAAACTTATAACAACACTGAATCATAAAACATCATCAAAAAATATCATTAAAACAACAGAGGCTGCAAATGTTCTTTATTGGCAGCAGCAGATTTACAGTATAATAAATCACTAAAGATCTATTATTATTATTATTATTATTATTATTATATTCTTTATTTACTGAACTGGTTGACTCTGTTGTTGTTTGTGGAGGTTCAGACTCCTCGCAGGCAGCAGCTGAACATCGATCACTTTAAACTCTACAAGGATCATAAAAGTTTAGCAGCGGTGAAGCGTCACGATTCTCAGAAGCGCTTCCCAACTTTCAGGAAAGTTCTCAGAAACTCTTGAAACAAGACGAATAGTCGCTGCGCTGGAACCGAGAACAGTGAAAGATTCTTGGAAGGAGCTGATTGGTTTTGTTTGTTTAAGAGGGAAAGATTTCAGGACTCAACGCAGAGCGGAGGACGTGTTGAGGAGAAGTCTGTGTGCGGTGCAGAAAGCTCGGGTTTATGTAAGATAAATAAGAGTGAGCTGATGACGGTTCTTGGAAGCAGCTCCTGCAGCTCTGATGTCACAACTCCGACAATCAGTAACGAGACTCGCTGTCAGCTGGAGTTCAGCCGCCGCTCGTCTTTTCCAGGTATTTTTGGAGCTGCAGGTGTGTCAGCGCTGCCATGTTTGGAGGCATGATGACATATCTCCACACAGAGGGGAGGAGGGGGGGGGAGGGGGGCGCTTGTTTTCCAGCACGGGCCTCCCTGCTTTCCAGGAATCCTGGCAGCTGCAGCCTCTCCTTATTAAAGCTGCAGAGCCGGATGTTTGCACATTTCATCACATGCTGCTGATCCAGATAAAGCTGCTAAAGCTCCTCTGGCTCTCTGTGTGCAGAAAAAACTTAACACACCTCAACAAAGCTGAGAGATTCTTCTGTTAACATGCAGCAACTATGAACATTCACTCAACTTCTGTAGTGAAGTACAAACTTGTACTTTAGTTGAGTATTTTCATTTGAAGTTTGGTCACAGCTTCTCATTTAAGGGTTTTTCTGTATTTTTACTGTTTTCTGAAGACGTCAAAACTATGAAACAACACATACGGATTCATGCAGCAAACAAAAAGCTGTTAAACAAACGAAAACATGTTTCACATTTTAGATTCCTCAACACTGTTTGTCTCCATCACAACCAGCTTCATGAGGTCGACTGTTGTTCTTAAAGGAGTTTCAAACATCTGCTCAGCTACTGGTCAGCTACTTTCTACTGGTCTAATGTGCTTCCTGGTGTTTCTCTTCTTCTTAATGGTCTTCCTCAGTCATGGTTTCTTTGCAACAGTTCGACCATGAAGGCCTGATTCACAAAGTCTCGTCCTCTCCTGGTTCAGTCCTCATGTGAGGACCAGTTTCATCACAGCGTTTGATGGTTTTTTTGCGACGCCACTCGAACCTTCATGTCTTCAAGTAATGATGGACGTTGTTTCTTATCTGAGCAGTTCTTGCTATAATCTGGATTACTGCAGCGGTGGAACAGAGCTGTTCGCTACGTACCAACATTAACTCGGCAGAAGAAGGGAAGAAATTCCTCCAGTTAACCTTTAACGAGGTTTATCTGTTAACTGGAAACCATCCAGGTGTCGACATCATGAAGCTGCTTCAGATATTATCAACAGTATAGAGCTGTGATCAATGTAAACATTGTTATTACATGATTCCATACGTGTTGTTTAATAGTTCTGATGTCTTCAGTTTTGTTCTACAAACAGTAAAAATAAAGAAAAACCCTTGAATGACTGATGTATGTAATAATATATCAGTCTGACGGACCAAACCACTGCAATACTTTAACTAACCTCATAATACTTACGTACTTTTACTGTGGTAGGATTTCTCCTGCAGGACTTTTACTTGTAAAGGAGTATTTTTTTGACATCGCTGAAGTAGAGGGTGTGAGTACTTCCTTCAGATCTCACCTGCTGCTGTCTCACCTGTGGCTCCAGGTGCGTCCTGCAGCTCCAACACCAGCTTGTCTCTGACCCAGCTGAAGTCGTCCAGGGCCCGCAGCAGGGCGGGGAAGGCCCGGGGTCCGCGGCCCGGCAGCAGCTGCAGCAGTTTCAGGGTTTTCTGTCTGTCGGTCGGCTGGGACTCGATCTCCTGCACCTGAGCGTCCGTTAAAATGTTCTCCTGGTACAGAAACGGAACGATAGTGTCGCTGACCAGCAGCTGCCCGGACAGCTCCAGCTGGTGTCTCCGCAGCAGCTCTTTGTGTGCCGGCTCCATTTTAACAAACTATTATCCGTTAATACTTTAAATCATATTCATAATCTCAACATCTGCTGTTACCGACACAGTTATTCGTGTTATTGTGTTGTGATCGTTGTTCGTTATTGTGTCCGACTGGAAACACACAAGTGGAACCAAGTTTGGCTAACGCTAACCATGTCATGAGAGCCCTCTAAATCTTCTATTTCTGTAACATTCTTCAATAATTAGAAAGAAATTTAATCTATAGATTGTTTATGAACCACTCTTCAATTCGGCATACAGTTGATACACCAGGATACATCATTTATTAAAAAATCTCAACGTTTTCACCGACTACATCTAGTTTCTACCGCGGTGACCGGTAGCTAGCAAACAGCGTAACTCACTAATAAAATGAATGTTTTTGTTTAATAAAGTGCTTTTGGGGGATCAAATATATCCCGAATTAACAAAGTGACCCGAAATTATTCCAGAAACTCATATTTAAAGTTCTGTGGTCTCTTTATATTTAATCGATTAATGAGGATTTCTAAAATATTTAGATTTTTAAACGGAGTTTGGCTCAAATGTATCAATAAGAAGTATTTGGGTTCTTTCGACTCACAATCAATTCGGCATAAATTTATTACAGTAAGCAACACTTCTTACATGAAAAATAATTTAAATGTCTCGTACTGACCACCTCTTGTTTCTATAACTGTCTTTCCGGGGTTGGCAGTAACGTCATTAACGATGCTAAACTTAACCTTTGCATGAAATTAACTGCATTTTGGTGAATAAAATATATGCCGAATTCACCAGAATATCTACATATGTTAAAAAAAGCTTATCTTTTAAGTTCCACTGCGTGTTTATAGTTGACTATCAACGAGGAAGCCGCAAAACTGACGTTTTTATCAATGGAGGTCTGTGCAGCGGTCATTCAGTAGAAAACATTTGTTGGTGCAAACTCAGTTAAATAGACATTAACACAGCTGCATTTATCAGATAATTACACTAATATTCAGTTAAGAATAAACAGAATCCAACAAGCAACAATTCTTACAAGAACTAAAACAAAACTTGAGGTTTGGTGCTGGCAGCCTCCTGCTTCTGCTGCTCCGAGTAGAAACTACCAAACAACGTGAGCCGGTGATAAAATACAGATTTTTATTAAATAAAGAGCTACTTGGTGGATCACATATATGCCGAATTTACTAGAACACCCAAACTTTTCCTAAAAGCCCATATTTTCTGTTATCCCAAGTTACTATTTACCAGTGAACGAGCAAATCTAAAAGTGGAAGATTTTTCAATGGAGATCTTCTTCCTCTTCTCTGAAGCCTCTATAAGAAAAAAAAAGCCTGTTTGGTCCCCTGAAGGCAAAAGAAAACCTTTTCTGAGAAATGTTTTGGACTCACACATTAACTAACAGTGTCAAAGAGAGTCTCAGTTTACTCTGACATTTCTGGATCCTGTAAACTGGAAATAATAATAATGTCATTTATATGTTTTACATTCCTGTTGATCTGATCTGATCTGATCACTGTCAGTTACAACAATACATTTCACTTTTTTGTGAGTTTTTGGCTCAGAGGATATAAAAGGAACTAATCCAGAAAGTTTGCACTTTTTGGAATGTAGAGAATCACAAAATGACATTAATGGTTCTGTAAGACTAAACTTCCACTTATTAGTCTTTTAACTACTTTTAACCTTTTTTTTAAAACTATTTTTCTTTTCCTGGCAGAAATGGGCTTCTTCTTCTGGGTTACAACCAAAAACAACAGGAAAAAACACCTTAAATATCATAACATCCAAATTTTAAAAAATAATAATTAAGGAATCATAAACATAAAAAAACAAAGTCCAAATTTTGAGCTAGTAAGAAAAATTTGGACTTACTTTGTCGTACGTTGAACCTCTTTTTAAAACCTTTTCATTTTCTTCTCCTGGCAGAGAAATGATATTTCATTAAACAAAAGAGTGAAAACAAACTAAAAAGTTGTTTAAGGAATCTTTAACACTGAAAATACTTTTTAATATTGAGTCAAAAAAGTCAAAAACATTTTGACTCATCTTCAACCTTTTTTAACCTTTTTAAATTTTCTTGGTAGAAATAGGCTTCCATACGCAGGAAACACGACTTTTCATATATAAATGAGGGCGAAAAAAATCTTAAATAACAGAGAATAAAAATAATTCATAAAGATTTTAAGAAGAAAAGTCATGTTCAAAATCTTTACTGATTATCAGACTTTTAACTACTTTTTTTTTTTATAGGGCATTTTTTTCTTCCATAAGCATGAAACATGACCCATCCATAAATAAAAGAGAATAAAATAGAAATGATTTTAATAACTAAAAGATTTCTTGGTAAGTCTTGCAAAGTCAAACTTTAACTTCTTTTTAAAACAAATAAATTCAAGTTGAAACTAAAAAGAGACTCAATCACATAAATATAATCAGAGAGAAAAGAGCTGAGTCATTAAAATCAATCACCATGACGACGCACAATATAAAAAATTTATTGATCTCATGAGTGGAGCTGATCAACAGAGACAACGCATGCTTTCAGAGTCTGTTACAAAAACATGAACCAGAAAACACAGTGTGACACAATCAATAAATATTTTAATAAAAAAAATCAAACAGGCCGAGAAAAAAAACCCTCCCGAACAAATCAGATTCAGTCCCACAGCTGTGATACGTACGAAGAGTCGTCGACCTGCTCGTCGTGTTTTATGTTCAATAATAAAGATTTATTCATCTGTCATCTGGTTTCCTGTCCGTCATTCGGCCTCCGTACAAAAATAAGACATCAGAAATATTAAAATATTAAAAAGAAACGTCGCGCGGAGTCGACACAGCGAGACACGAGTCATCAAAACCCGACAAAAAACGTGTGCAAGAGTCCCGTTTACCTGAGTGACCACAGACAGGCCCCGCCCACCCTCAAAACGGAAAAGTGGCGGCAAGATGGAGGACGACCCAAAACGGAGGACGACCCAAGATGGGGGACGACCCTCGCTGCGCTGCCGGAACGTTAAGAGTCACAGAAACAAACCGGTTCTGATCCGACGTGAATAAAAGTCGGTTTAGAGCTCAAATAAACGAGTTTAAAATGTCATTAATGAGAATTTAAAGACTTTTACTTTTGTGGGATGAAAACAGGAAACGTTGGTTCTGTCTTCAGCCGCTCAGGATGAAACACGAGGATCAGACGCAGATGAAACTGCAGCTTGGATTTGTTTCTGGGTTTCGCTGTTTTGTTGCAGCTCCTGTCTGATATCAGCACTTTGTTTTCCTGCGACGTGATTGGTCCAGAGGCGGCGACTACTACAGCCAGCAGGGAACAAAGTCTACCTGAAGGCCACGTTTATTAAAGTTGTGACTGGTCCGTGTGTCCAGATGAAAATGATCAACAACAACGCCGCGGAGGACACGCGTCTGTTTGTTTTCCAAGCAGGCGGATCGATCAGGAAGCTTTGTCGGCCAATCAGACGCCTTAAAAGCTTCTCGCTTCGTTTTCTGTTCAAAACACAAACGATGATTGTTGATGGAAGATGCGTTTAGTGTCTGTCGGTTCATTGAAGATGTTTCATCACATCAAGTTGAATTACAGACTAAATATAAATAAATATGTCCTTTATTTACTGTTTATGTCTTTTATATATAATGTTTCTTTTATATTTCATGTGAAGAAACTTGTTGATTTATAAAAATAAACTGTGAAATATTCATCAAGAGAATAATCTGCAGATGAATTGATCATGTAAATAATAATTAGCTGCACTAATCGCCTCCTTCTACCTTTTGGTTTGTGTAACTTTGCTGAAGAAATAAAGTTAATTTGAATTAAATATATAAATTAAACTTTCTGTTAAGAGTTTCAGTCCACAGGACAGAAACTTTGTCAGTTTGTTGTTTCTGTGACTTTGATGAATCAAACGTCTGTAACTGAACGTTAAACGTGACTCCCGCTGCAGCAGATGATTCTCAGATATCATCGTCCATCAGGATCTGAGGTTCAGCTCAACGTGTCAGATGGTTAAACATGTTTGTGTAAAAAGTGAATATCGGTCAAAAATATGATCAGATCTGTTTTTATTTGTTGTTGGATTATTGTTCCTGAGCGACTCATAGAACCGTAAAAACATTTATATATTATTCAGTTTGAACAGACGCACCGAGAAAATGACGTCTTAACTCCTGACGTCAGACCGCCGTAAACTGTTCCAGACAGTCAGAGTCCTTCTCAGTCCGTCTCCTCTCGTAGATTAAAGTCACTGAAACATCTGGAGTCACAGCTGCGTTCATCTCATATCAGAGTTATTAGAATATCAACATATTTCAGACTCAGCAAACCAAACGATGTCTCGCGTGTAATTAAAACAGGAATTTAATGGATATAAAGTAACATCTGTGTTTTAAACCCTCGTACGACTCAACATGGGAATCTTCCATTTTTCCAACTATCCATCATGATGTGAACGCAACACAGTCGCCTCTCAGTTAACGGGATCGACTCGTAATTCGACAGATATTTTACACGTCGTGCAAAAACTAAACATTTGAAAGCTTGAATGAATCTGATTGACGGCCGCAGACGGCGTGTTCAGGTTTGGTCACATTACACTTCGCTCTGTTCTGGTTGTGCTGAACGACCTCCAGCTGCTCAGAGCTCAACTTCAGCCAATAGAAACTCTGCTGCTGCGTGTTTGATGTTTAGTGCATTATCAGACTGCAACTGTAGCGTCGCTCTCGCTCTCTGATCAATAGTTATTTATTATCTGTATCAGAAACAGGAAGTTTCATTAAACTGAAACGTAATGTGAGCGAACCTTTAAACTGTCAATCATAGTTACACATGTACTTCTGGTCTGCAGCGGTCGCTGTGGTCAGTGAACGCACCACGCGGCACCGACGGGTCCGAACTACATCCAGCTGCATCCTGCAGCGTGTAGCGAGCGTCTACTTCCTGTGTCAGAGCTGAAACAACTTCCTGTTTTAACTTTGCGGCGCCTGCTGTCAGAAACACAATCATTTGTTTCTCCAGCCGACACATTCAGGCTCCTGTCAGGGTGGGAAATCTCAGCGCCGCGGACTCACCGCTGATTATTGCATGTCCGTGCTGCGGCAGCAGGGCATGATGGGATTGGACAGCGGTCAGCTGATGCACTCATGTTCCTCCACAGGTGAGGCGAGCTGCTACACGTTGTAGGCGTAGTCCGTCAGGTAGTCCTTCAGTCTGTTGGGCAGCGGCAGGTCCTGGACCCGCCTGGTGCTCCTGTTGATGGCGATGCGACAGAGGTGCTGCAGCGGCGGCGTGGCCGTGTACACGGGTTTGGTGAGCAGCAGCTGCACCGTGCTGTTGGTCGGCGCCGAGGATTGAGAGTCCGGTGGCGGCTTGACGCCGGTCCGGGACAGCTGCACGTAGTGCTCCACCAGGTGCACCACGCTGTCAAACTGCTTCAGCTTCGGCTTCACCAGAACCACCGAGTCCAGCTTGAACTTGCCGTGTTTGTACTCGATGCGCAGGTTGGTGGGACCCGCCGACGTCATGGCGGAGATGGTGAACAGGTAATCCCTCTGAGAGCTGTCTCGCACCAGGAAGGTGCCCTCAGACGCATCCTGCAGGATCTCTTTGGCCTCGTTGGCGGTCAGGCTGCCCCAGTACCAGCCTGAGAGAGGAGACACGAGACGCTCAACACAGGAGGTACAGCAACAACAACAACAACAACAACAACAACAACACAGCTGCAACTAAAGATTGATTTTATTATTGATTATTCATGTGGTTTATAAAAAGTCAGCAGATTGTGAAAAATATCCAATTAATAATGCTAATGCTAACTGCTAGCCATCGCTAAACAATCAAACAGAAACTCGACTTTTATGAGTCACGTGTTTTAACCACCGAGGTTATAAAGTCGACAGTCGGGATTTTGTTCAGTTTTATGTTGATTGGATTTAATTAGCGAACACTTTGTACCGTCTAAACTTTGTGCGTCACAACGCTTTAACGGCACCACGGACGCCGACGGTGCGACTTCCCCGTGTCACCGATAACTGATCCAGCTATTCAAGTCAGACCTGATATCTGTTCTCAGTGTCAGATCAGTGCTGCCGTACAAGAAGGAACACTTGTTGCACATATTTCAAATTTTTTCTTTAAATTTTCACAGATTTTTTTATAATTAAAATTAAAAGTGCAAATAAAATCAGATGGAAACACACAAGATCCAGCGAGGTTTGATATCGTACATACAGATTATTCTTCCTGTTGACAATAATTAGATTAATTAATGAAAACTAGTCGTGTTTCTGCCTTCTCGCACAACAAAAAGCGCAGATATGAACTGAATCTGAGATGTCGTCATCAGTTATTACTTATTTATTTACTTACTTACTTATTTAGACACACATACATGAGGAATAAGTGGATCTGTTTCAGTAAAAACAATGTACGATGGTTATTTGTGAGTCCCACCTGTGTTCTTCAGGTCTTTCATGGCTAAGGCGATGCGGCTCTCGTCTGATTCCACAGTCCTGGTGTTGCTGTCGGCCCGCCTGTCGCTCTCGATGGTTTCGGTGGACTCTGATGACTGGCAGGTCATTGGACAGATCCAACCTTCAGACTAGCTGAAGGCCGGCAGCTCAGACATGTGACGAGGTCTGCGGCCGCCAGACGAGCGGGGGGGGGGGGGGGGGGTGGACGCTGCTCGCCTTGGAGGTCCGCTCCAGACCACACGGTCCTGGAAATAAAGAACAACCATCATCATCCTCTTCATCATTACTGCATCTTATCAGCTCACAGTAACTGACTTTCCTTTGAATGGAGGCAAAGCTTCATAGAGAAAAATAAACCAGTATATAAGATAACACAGTATATTAACTGTAAGGTTAATTTATTTGTATTTTAAGATATTCGGGCTCACTGACTTGCTTTCTGTGTGCTGAACTGAAGACTTGACAGTAAAGAAAACACAGTGTATTCTGTATTTAACAGGTTTGTTTAGCAAACATCTGTAATAATGTTTCATTGTTTGATTGATGAACAGAATCTGGTGCAACAAGAAAAGGAACAAACTGTTCTTTACATTGACTCTGTGATACGTCTACTGTCCTTGTAATAAACCACCTGACCATGTTACTTAGATGTTGACCGCAATCACTCCATCGATCTATATATTGATCTATCTTGTATATGTTAGTAAATACTGCTGAGTTGCTTCTTTATATATATATATATATTTATACACATATACATATATATATACACATATACATATAAATACATTCACGCTCACATGCACTAACATGCAAATGCACCCGGACCGGCTACCGAAAGAAAGAAAGTTGTTTGCTGACATCCAGTGAGGCTTCGTGTCATTTATTGGAACTTTAAATAGAATAAAATCATCGAAAAAGCTGTTTTTCAACAGCTGAACAACTTTGTGGCACTAAACAACAGTTCTGATGTCTCCAGTCAGGATTTCGACCGCAGCACTGAGACTGCTCTTGTTAAAGTCTTCAATGACGTCCACTTAAACACCGACAGCGGCAGAATTACAGTATCAGTATTACTGGATCTCAGTGCTGCATTCACACGGTTGACTACAACATATTACTGGACAGACTGGAAAACTGGTTGGGACTTTCTGACACAGTACTGAACTGGTTTGAATCCTACTTGAAGGACTGGGACTACTATGTGTCTGTAGGTAATTACACATCTGAGCGGACAAAAATGACACGCGGAGTTCCCCAAGGCTCCATTCTGGGGCCTCTTCTGTTCAACATCGACATGCTTCCACTGGTTCAGATTATGGAAAACAACAAAATATGTTACCACAGTTACACAGATGACACACAAATTTACATAACTGTATCTCTAGAGGACTACGGTCCAATACAAGCACTGAGTAAGAGCATTAAACTAATCAACGATCGGATGTGCCAGAATTGTTGAACAAAAAAAACACAAACACTATGATCCAACAAAGGTTTTTTAGTCAGTAGAATGAACTCTTCACAAACTTTGCAAACTTAGCATAGAGGCTACAACTGCAAAATAAAACAAATAGCAGCATGGTGAACCCGCCTCTAATCAGGACCTGGAAAAAATTAAACCTATCTAGAAAAACACACATTTTTATTTTCTCCAGAAACAGATTTGTGGGGCCGATGCCAACACTAGGGAGTAAAAACATTCCAATATCAATATATCAGGCAATAATCTTTTATATACGAGATATATAAACAATGCAATGATCCCTCAGACGTGGTTCTCAAACACACAAAAATATGTAATGAAGGCAGGTTAATTTAGATGAATAATAAACCTTATAGTATAAATGACATCAGTGCACTGAAATAGTAAACTTCACTGAGAATTTAATAATTATAAATTATTATAAATAAAAAATACATGTAGAACAAAAAAACATATGTATGTATATATTAAACTTGAATTAAGAAAAAGGATCAAATATACATAATATGCTGCTTATATAACTAAAAAATATTGGCGCATGTTGGACAACATTTACGCCGATACGATATATTTATGATAATATCAGATATATAATTTGGTATATCGTCACAGTTTCTCTATTCTTAGACAGGTCCTTTATATTGACTTTAGTGAATAAAACTATCTACAGTATCTATTTATGTGTAAATGTTCTGTCAGTAAATGCTGCTTTATATGCAGAGCTGAGATCAGAGATAACTGACTGAACATGAATATGACTGTTTGTTCTCGCAGCTTTTATACATTGATAGAGTTTATAATATAATTTGTTGTATATATGCAGTTTCTCAGACGGACAGAAGCTTTAAACTGACTTTAGTGTTTCTCATCAGCACATTTACTGAATGTAATAAACCACCTTTATGTTACTGTCTGTCTGTTAAACATTACTGAGTCCCAGCAGGTTTTACAAGGCGGTGAACGACCGAGGAGATGTCAAATTGCTATAATTGTGACTATAATTTGTTATATCACGACATGTTTCCGTTCCCCGCTAGAAAAACGGACATATGAAAGCCCCGGGGACGGTACAGGTGCTTCACACCGTCTGTACTGTCCGTTATCTGTTTAATAAACCACCGAACATTCATTGGGAAAATATAAATTATCGTACCTGCGGATCGGTGTCGAGTTAGCTGCTAGCTAGCTGCCGGTTTATCCTCCGTGAACCGCCGACATGTCAGCGGGAACATGTGTCTGCTTTACCCGCAGAAGAGCTCCTCTGGCAGGGTTTATCTCCTGCCTGCTTCCCCTCACTGCTGCTCTCTAATGGCGGCTCAGCGCGGACACCAACCGCGGATCCGTCAGTCGGAGCTCCGCCGCCAGCCGTGAACACGTTATCACCGGGAGATTCCCGTTTCACCGGAGAGCCAGCGGAGCCAGGTCGGTGTCCTGAACACGGTGTCCGTCAGGACGTCACTGTGCCGCCGACAGCCGAGTCCGCGGATCCGCCTCATCACCGAAATCACCATAAACACAAAAGAAGCGTTTCCAGGAACTTTCCAGGAACACGGTCACGTGGTGCCGAGAGGAACGATTTAAGGTGGACCGACACACACACACACACACACACACACACACACATACACAGAAACACGCGCGCACACACACACATACACATACACAGAAACACGCGCACACAGACACACACAGAAACACGCGCACACACATACACACACGTACACAGAAACACGCGCGCACACACACATACAGAAACACGCGCGCACACACACACACACACACACAAACACGCACACACACACACACACACACACACATACATACATACACACACGCACTAAAACACGCACACGCAGAAACACGCGCACACATACACACACCGCGTAACCACACTGTAACACACACACATATACACACACACGCACACACAGCCTAAACAAACTGTAACATAACACACGTAAACACGCACACACAGAGAAACACACACACACACACGTACACATATACACACGTAAACACACTGTAACACACACACATAAAGAGAAAGTCTCTACAGTTATTAATGTTTACTTATATTTTCTGTAAGTTTTATTTATTTTACTTCAAGTGAATCAATCTAAAAATCAACAACTCAACTAATGAAACTCCAATAAAATAAACGTGAACTAATCATGAAACTTCCTTTATAATGTTAGGAAACAACAAACTGAAGCATTACTGCTTATGTTTGTTCATAATTCAACAAAATAAAATAAAAACTGACTTTTAAATGAAAGTGTGTAAGACGGGCTGCACGTGTTTATGCTTCATACAAAAAAAAGTGCTAATTTAAGAGACTATTGTTGATAAATGAAATGAGAGAAGAACTTTCTTACAAACCAACAGCGTCTCTGTTCAATTCTTCATACATGTGAATCATTAAGCAGCACTTTGTTTTAATAAAAAGTTGAGTTTTATAACAGTTTGTTCTCTTTAAGTTACTTACAGACTATCAGGTATCGACTTACAAACAGTAACGTATTCTGTTATGTAATCTATTAATTCTGTATTATTACATAACACACACAGACACACACCTGCTGTCAGACTTGCAGGCTGAACTGAAGACGTTGGTTTGGTTTGCTGGTAATAAACCACAAAAACCCACCGATACACTTCACTGTTTATACTAGATACACACTGTGCTACATATATAACAATATTCTATATTTATATATACTGTATGATTACATAATATATACTACATGTACTATAGATATTCCACGTCTACCTCAATAAGACTCTACTACACTCTTAGCTGCACATTTCATATACAGTATGATATTTATACAGTAGTAATATTTATAGTTTTACAATGTAATTTACTTCATTTCTTAATTTGTTGCATTTCTTATTTCAAATTGTTCTTTATCTGTCTTCTATCTCTTTAAAATATTGTACTTTCTACTCCACTACATTTATTTGACAGCTTTAGTTACTTTTCAGATGAAGATTTGACACAATGGATAATATAACAAGCTTTTAAAATACAACACATTGTTAAAGATGAAACCAGTGGTTTCCAACCTTTTTGGCTTTTGACGTCTTACAAAAAGCAGTGTGTAGTCGGGGTCACATTTCACATGTCTATGAGTTGTTAACAGCTCCACCAAATAGTGATTTTTCCCTCTAAACTTCTCACATGCTTTCATTTCAATAAATGTTCAAATGATCCAATATTTCAGCAAAAATCAAAGATTAGAGAAAAAGTCCAAAAACTGGAAACAGATTTGTGTGTAACTGCATCAAGCTCATATATTATCGGATTTTTCATGCAGGACTTTTACTGTAATGGAGTATTTTTACATCGCTGTATTTGGTATTTTTACTGCAGTAAAAGTTTCTGGAGATTAAAAAAAATCAGCAAAATGTGTGATGTGTTAATTATCTTTAATAAAAAGACATAAAGCAGTGTCATTATGTCCACAACTCTAAAATGTGTAGCTTTGTATTTTATACGGTGTGTTCTGTGTGTGTGTTGTTGTTTTTTTTGCTCTGTATCGTTTGATGTTGTGCTGTTATATGTGTTTTGTCGGACTACGGATGCAAATGACCTAATGTTTAAAACTGCTCACTGTCCCAGTGGATAAATAAACTAAACACAGAGCGCAGCTGCCGCCTGGCGGCCGGGAGGAAGTTTCACCGCGACACCGACAGGTGGCAGCAGCGCTTCAGCCTCCGGCAGCGAAGAAGAAAACAAAAACCTGACCAGCAAAGAAGAAGAAACTTAGCGCGGGTTGTTTGATTGTTTTGCTAACGGTGGTCTGTCCGGTGTTCCCGGTGAGTTCGCTCGTTTTAGTGTTTTTTTCCTTTTAAAACCACTTTAAAACTTAACGTCAGGTACATTTTTTTAAATACAAGTTTACTAACAGTCTGAAAACATTAGAGTTGACTTTACAGTCGCGGTGTTTCCGTTTGTACCGGAGGACATTCCGCTCAATCAGTTCAAACATCTGCCGTCTGTTTTCTTCATTTCGGTTTTAGGTCATTTAACGTGAAACAGAAAACTAATTATGATCTTTAACGGATCGAGAGGAAGCACTTGTGTATCCGGCATTTGTTTCAATGCGTCAAGCTGTTAAATTTTACTACAAATATCCTTTTAATTGGCATTAACGTCTATGACAGTTAACGTTACGTAACGTTAAGATAAAATATTCAGTCTAGAGTGAAGTTTACTCAAAGTCTTCTTGGTGAAATACTGGTCAGGTATATATATATATATATATATATATTATAATGTGTATATATATTAGGTGACGTCTTACGTAACATGTCAACAGACGGTTAATATATATATTTAATGTTTTGAGAAGTTCGTTTGGTTCTTTATAAACTAATATAACATTAAATATAGCCGCTGACGTCACCGCTGACTCGTTTAACTTTGTTTCTTCTGTAAAATAAACAACCTGATTTAAAATGTTTTAATCTCGCTGCTTCTAACTGAATCAACTTTACGGTTTTATCTGTAAACTGTGTTTATGTGTTTTATGTTTCAGGTAACAATAACTTTCTATTAGAGATTCATCGATTATGAGAAGAGTTGCTGATTATTATATTAATCGACTAGTCGTTGCAGCTGTAATATGTACAATCATACAGAGTGTTCCTGTTTTAAACACTAAGATTAACAATAATATGTAAGACGATCACTGTTTCCTGTTTTTGTCTTTCTCTAATATGGATAAGATGCCATGATTGGCATTAAACAAGCCTCTCTGTGCTTTATTGATAACATTGATTGATCCTGATCTGCAGCGCGGCCGTCATGGAGTCCACAGAGAGCAGATACGCTCACCTGCTGCAGCCGATTCGAGAGCTCACCAAGAACTGGGAGATCGACGTGGCGTCTGAGTTAAACGACTATCTGGAGGAGGCGAGTTCTGAGTTATCAAACGAGAAGAAAACTGATTAAAAAATCAAGAGAAGGATGCCGAGTGTCTGGTGAATCTGAGGCGTCCTTCAGTTATTGCTGCTGATTTATTAAAGTGTTTGTTCGTGTTGCAGCTGGACGACATGTGCATCACTTTCGACGGCGGGAAAACCAGACTGAACTTTGCAGAAGCGGCGCTGCTGATTCAGGGCTCAGCCTGCATCTACAGCAAGAAGGTAAAAAAAATAAACCCTGTGATAAACTCTGCAGGTGCACCTGAGTCACAACAACCTCAACGTTTCATCTCCTTCAGGTGGAGCTGCTGCACAGTCTGGTCTACCAAACTCTGGAGTACATCAACTCCAATAAGAAGTAAGGCCGCCCTTTAGCTCTGAGGTCATCGTGTGTGTGTGTGTGTGTGTGTGTGTGTGTGTGTGTGTGAGAGTGAGTGAGACAGGAAGGGATTTTTCTGATGATGTTGTGACGTCTGATCCTGACAGACGTAACAAACAGGCGGCGTCTCAGGAGGGCGGAGACGGAGCAGCAAGCAGCCACGACGACGCCGACGACGATGATGATGAAGCTGTGGTAAGAAAGAGGAAGCTTTACTGTCGTTGAAATCAACTTGGCAGCATAAAAACTATAGAATCACAGATGTTTCAGACAGTTTAAAAATGTCAGCACTCATATATATGAGTCTGTTTGATGACACAGTGATAAACAGTCGTAAACAACAACAAAATATGAAACATCATGAAAAAAGATGTTAAAACAAGTCACTTATAATTCAGTTCAGTTTTATTTGTAAAGCATCAAATCACAACAGAAGTGGTCTCAGGACTCTGGAGCAGGTCTACACTGAACTCTCATTTATAAAGACCTGATCAATCAATCAATCAATCATAATATTGATCAAATATCGTCTGGCTTTATTCTGTAACTGAGAATGAATTTTGGCTCCGTGTTGTTTTCATGCTGTGAATGAAAACCTCTCCTCCAGCAGCTGCCGCAGGGCATTCTGGGTAACGTAGTACATCGTCTCTTTCAGTTCACGCCTTTAGACATCGACGCGTCGGAGAACTCGGGGAAGGCCGACTCCAACACGGTGAGTTTACTCCTCCCAACAGGAAGTTTCCTGAACACTCAAACTGTCCGAAGCTCTGACTGAAGCGTGTTTGCTCTTCAGACTGTGAGCGTCGCTCCTCTTCCTCCCGAGTCTCTGATCCCTCCCGAAACCCACGAGAAGCAGAAGCTTCCTCTCATCAGGTCAGCTCGGAAACCTCCAGATGAATTTATCGTTTTTAGTTTTCCTCTCCGGGCGTCATGGAAACGTCTTTACGTGTGTTTTCTTTTGTGTCAGTCTGAGAGGCGACGTCCTGTGCAGTCAGAAAGACTTCAGGATAAATCTGTTCATCCCGGGAGACGAAGATCTGATCCTCCTCACGCTGGGATCCACGGCTGCCAGGTTTCTACTGGGCGACGACCAGCAGCAGCAGCAGAGAGGTACATCTGCTGTTTACATGTATTTACTGTCTAAACGATTCTTACAAACACACGTCAGTCCAGTCAGAATGTAATTTCAGATTGTATCGATTACTTTTACATTTCAACTCTTTATTCTGCACCGAGACGCTTCAGATCAGAGAATCAGACGTTAAAACTTCACAGTTCAGACTTCAAATAAAAGGATTATTTACCTCCTGCACACACTGGTAGTTCTATAATATTTGTAGGAGTCATGAATGGATTAATTTCAAGTTTGAATAAATTGCAAAGTAGTAATTCTTTGTTTTATATTTTGGGTTATTTTGGTTTGTTTATTATTGCACGATCACAGTCATTGATAATCAGGTCACATGGATATGGGCGGTGGTATCCTATAGTTAATATAAGCACCTGTTCACCTGCATGCCAGCTGGTAATAAAGAGACAGAGGGTGAGCGGGTCGTCTGTTTTACACCTGATCGCTGTGATTATTTTGAGTATATTTTGTGCACGTTATAATAAGTTGATCCTTTTCATTAATAAAAGTTATTAAACTTTATTTTTTGATCTCAGTGAATCTCTCAAATATTAATATTCTGTAAATCTCAGCTGCACTTTGTGTTCGGTGCTAATCAGTGAATGCTAACATGCTAACATGCTAAATCAACCCACCTGCTGCAGACTCTCAGTGCTGTTTTGTTTAAATGTTTGTTAGTTCCAGACGCTGCTTCTCTGATTGGTGGAGAAGCTGCAGCCGCTGACGTCGCTGATGCAGGAGGCGACGCCGAGGAGAACTTCCTGCCTCTGGAGGACGACAACGGCATGGAGCTGGACCAGGACCCAGAGGAGCACGTGGAAAGACACCAGGTCACGTTACTGCTGCGTCTGCTGGACGCTCTGCTGAAAACTGACTTCATCTCCGTTGTGTTTTATTTATGTGGAAGTTAGTTCTGCTTGTATAAAAGTTCTCTGTGTTCTTCAGGCTCCGGGTGAAGGCCGGATGGTTCGAGAGCGGCGGCAGGTGGAAGCTGACAAAGCGAACAGGGAGGAGGAGGCTCCACCTGCTGTGAGTTCATCAATCAATCAATCAATCAATCACTCAATCAAAGGCTCATCAATCATGTTTGTTCCTGCAGTTTATTCTCTTCTCTGTTTCAGGTGAACGTTTGGACCCTTCATGACCCGTACGCCGTACTGGCAGAAGATAAACCCTTTAAACCAGGTGAACTGACTCTCGGGTGTTTTCTACAGAGCGTCGTCGCTCCGTCGTTCTCGCCGCTGACAGACTTTTTGTTTCTTCTTTTTTTAGGAAAATGCTACAAGGTTCCTGACGGTCTGGACGACGGAGGGAAGAGGAAGAGAAAACGACCGTCGTCGCTGCAGGACTTCAGGAGCTGGTTCAGAGGAATCTGTGAGAACAAGCTCAGTTTAATCTGGAAGGTTTTTGATGTTTGGTTTATCGTGAATTAATAAGTTTCTTTTTGTCTCTTTTGTTGCAGTTGATCCTCCTGCATACAAGTTAAAAAATGGACCCTCGTTTACAGGTAACACATCTGTTCTTCTTACTGAACATCTGTGGAGTAAAAACATCAAATATGACAGATTATCTGCATAAATACCGTCAGTAACGCTTCATTTGATACTAATGTTCTGAGTAATTTGCAGGTATTTAACGGTGCATTTTAGGACGTTTTACAGAGACGGTGTCTCTATATTCTCCAGAACAAAGTCGTGTTTTTCTTTTTGTTCCTTCAGTTGGAAGTTTGAGCTTCTCTGTTTGTGACAAATATGCTGTTTTGTGAAAGGAAAAAGAATTTTAGAGGCTAAATCGCAAATAAAAACCTCAAATTAAACCAGTAATGGATTAAAACGTTTTTAGATTAAATCAAATCAACAAATCCAGAGTAAAAGTTTTAATTGCAGCATTTACAGACTGCAGTGATTGAAGCTGCGATGATTAATCAATCGACAGAAAATGAACCTTTAGTTCAAAACTATTCTGATAATTTATTAATTGTTGAGTTATAGTTTAAAAAAAAAAAAAAAAATTCTCTGAAAAAACAAATCAATGATCAACGTTTTCAGTTTTCTGACATTTTATAGACCAAATAACTGATCAATTAACTGAGAAAATAGTCGACAGATTCATCAATAATGATATTATCGGACACACTGAGGTTGTTCCCAGTTTGGGTCGATAGAGCAGCAACATGTTAACGTTAATCTGTCACAACAAGCTTTAAAACAAATGTTTTGTTTCTTGTATTAAACGATGTGAAGACGACGTTCAAAGTTAAAACAATCAATAACTGTGACATGAAGGTTTAAAGAGAGCAGATTATAAGAAGCTTTAGGTAAATAAACCCAACAGGAAAATCAATAATAACAGTATTGATCGATGCAAACTGGGTAAAAGTGATTTTTAGTTTCTCCTGTAAATCTGATTTATTTCGTCTGTATTTGTGTTTTTACTGTTTGTTTCAGACCTGAACTACATTTATTTAACTACCATGAAGGACAAGCTGAAGACCAGGAAGAGGATCTACAGGAAGGCGGTTAGATGTTCACTGTTTGATGATGATGATGATGATGATGAGGTCTGTGATGTCACTCGGGGCGGTTAATGATGCGTTGTGTGATGTCACAGGGGGTGGTGGTTTCCGATGAGGAGCTGAGGAGGACCTTCCTGCAGCCGGAGGAGGCGGGGCCACAGCAGCAGCAGGGGGAGGAGCCTGTGGACGGGTTCAGACACCCGGACCTGCTGGGTAAAAACACCCACACACACACACGCTTCGTTTCTGAGCAGTGAAAACTCAGTCACACTTCAACTCCTTTCACCGCTTCATCCGACATCTGCTTTCAGTTTTTACACCTGAACTACCATGAAGTCCTCAGATAACACTTCAACTCCTTTCATCACTTTCACTTCAGCTGACTCTTCAGCTATTTACACTTCAAGTGACGCTTCAACTTCTGTTTTTACACTTTCAGCTGTTTTTATTGTTTACACCTCAGCTTTCCACTGACTCCTTTCACTGCTTCAGTTTCTTTCTGAACATTCGCTTCAACTTATTTCACCAATAAATTTCAATGTTTGAGCTTCAACTGACTTTTTAACTCCTTTCATCACATTCTCATCAGCTGACACTTCATCTGCTTTCAGTTTTTACACTTGACCTGACACTAACTCTTCTCAGATTTCACTTCAGCTCCTTTCAGAGCTTCATGCGACGCTTTCAGCTCCTCTCCGCTTACGCTTCAACTAGTTTCAGCTGATACTTGGTTTCATATTTCAGGATTCATGAAAGGAATGGAAGTGCAGAAGTGATGATTTTCTATAAACACCTCAACAGTTTATTTGTTCTGTTGATGAAACGTGTTTGTTTGATGAAGGTGCAGATGAAGACGACTCAGACAACGAACATGAAGCGTTTCCTGACGACATCCCAGCCGAGTTTGTCGGAGGACCGGACTTCATATCACCCGGTTAGAAACACGTCACCTCCTCTAATAACAACAACAAACTAGAATTTTACTGGTTTTAGCAGAAAATATGAAATTAAGTGTTTTTCTAATTAAGTGGAGGATAAAACGCAGAGAAATCAAACTGCTGATTTGTGTGTTTTGTGTTTTTGCAGAAGCTCAAAGAGACGAACTGAGTTATGAAGACCTGGTGAAGCTGCGTGTGGTAACTGATCAATACATCAGTCTGATCATCTACTGATAATCACATGATCAATTCTCTAGTGTTAATCAGTGAGCTGCTGAACATCTGAACGTATTTTCTCGTTGGTCTTTGAGTGAAACCGTTCACAGCGACTAAATAAACACATCTGGTCGCCAGACTGGTCCGACTGAAGAGAACCAGTTCTGATCGACTGGAAGCCACTGTGACGAAAATGTTTATTCAGTTTAATGTTGCAACAAGATTATTTTCCTGTTTCCTGTTATAGTCGTATATAAATACTAGGGATGCACGATATTATCGGCACGTCATCGGGATCGGCCGATAAAAGCTCTAAAATGAAATATCGGCGAATTCTGCCGATTATGAGCAGCCGATATGTCGCCTTCTCCTCCGCCGCCTGACCCTGTTTCACCCTGACGGTCCCGGTGTTTCCTCTGCAGGCTGCACTTCACTCAGCCGCCACATGTTAGCTGAGAGGCTAGCGGAGCGTTAGCCTCTCAGCTAACGTTAGCCTCGGCTCTCCGTGTGGATCCAACCAGGTTAAAGTGGGAAGAAGCAGCGGGTCTGACGGGCAGCTGAGTGAAGTGCAGCCTGCGGAGGAAACACCGGGACCGTCAGGATGAAACAGTCCGTTGAGGAGCTGCTGAGTTCGGCTGCAGAGATAGGAAACACCTCGGCTGACAGGATGTACCACTCTGTTTGGAAAAAAACTTCTTTTTGGTTTATAACGGCGGTTGTCAACCAGCGTATGAGGTGCATTAGCGCCACCTTCTGCTCCGGAGTGTGGACCAGAGATTAAATCCTGCACATTAATCCTGTCTGTCTGATAAACTCAATGAAAACTCTGCTGCTGCTCCCACTTGGCAGGTTCATGTGTTTTAATGCTGAGCTCCTGAACTCCAGTCTTCCTCAGTTCTTCCTTCATATATTGTCTTTCTTGATCATATTTAGTACAATCTATGATTGCAGGTGTAATAGTCTCCTCAGCCAGCTGGAAAAAAATATGTGCATATATCGGCATCGGCCACAGTGAGTTAGAGATATCTGCATATCGGATATTGGCAATAAATCCAATATCGTGCATCCCTAATAAATACGACTTCTTAAATTCTTCATTTACAGGAAACTTTTCTTGTTTTACCAACTGATCATGTGATAACGAGTCCTCTGTTGATTTGCTCCATGACAACAACAAAAAAAAGAAAATGTTGATATAATGACAAACAGCCAATCGTGATCAATAAACAGCTGTTAATAATGATTGATCCTCCAGGAGCAGCTGGTGGTGAACAGTCGAGGTTACACTCAGGAGACGGCTCTGTCCCGGCGGGTCAAAGACTGGGAGGACAAGATCCGGCCTGAACTGGCCGAGCAGGTAAAACGACCAAACCGTAACGAACCGACTTCAGACGGATCCGTGGTCCGTGTGACCCTGACGTCTCTTCTTCTTCTGTCACTTCCTGTCTGTCAGGAGGAGCGTCCCGTGTTCGACATCCACGACTACGGCGACAGGATCATCTCCTCGCTGAGCGCCGTCGGTCAGCGCAGGTCGTTCGCCTCCATCGTCTGCGGTCTGGACAACTTTGAGGCCTGCAAGTACCTGCTGGCGTCGCTGCAGCTGGTAAATCACAAACTCAACGTCTCGTACGAAACGTTCACGGCAGCGTTCACAACTTTAACCAGATGAAAAGACACAAACGTTAAATTATCGCCTCTGTTATATGAAGCTTTTCACAGTATTTTCTGTTTTTAGACAAATTGCATCAGGTTCGTTCCTTCAGCTGAATGTTCTCGTTAAAGATAAAGGATTGATTGATTGATTGATTGATTGATTGTGTTCTCAGGCCAATGACTCCACGGTGGAGATCGACAGCGTTGAGGGTTTGGAGGAGAGCGTGGACTCGATGGGACTGACTCTGCTCAGCGCTCACAGAGCCACCGTCAGGCTCAAAACTGCTACATGAAACCAACTTCACACTGAAACCAGCTTCAGCCAACATGAAACCAGCTTCTTCCACCCTGAAGCCAACTTTAACCTGAACTTTCAACACATGAACACTTCCTGTCTGTTTCTTCTTCTTCTTCTTTTAACCTGAACTGTTTCCTTTCATTCAGACAATAATGATGAATCATGATTTGTCTACTTAAATCTCTGTAAATGTCATAAAGACAACAATAATGCTGTTTTGTCTCCCGAACTATTTCTAAAATATAAATATTTGTAATAAAAACTGTCTGAGAATCCAACTCAAAGAATCCAAAGAAATATCACATCTGCTGAATCATAAAACTGATTTTTAGCGTAAACCGGAGCTACAGGACGACACTGAAGTTCACTTCTGATTTGGAGATTAAGGGGAAAGTTAAAGGAATTATATGTAAGAATTTTAGTTTAAAACATTCAAAAATTAACTGAAATTATCAACAGAATGTGTTACAGAGATATCTACTGAAGTTAGCATGCTAACCAGCTAGCTCCAGCCCGTCCAGTCTCATAAAACCACTTTGTACCACGCTTGTTCAGCGTTTGGTTGAACTAAAAGACCCTTTAAGGAGTCGGATGTTCAGTTTTTCCGGTAAACACATTTTGTTTTAATAGTTTTAAGCCTGTTTTTTGGCAGTGAAAATTAGCAGTTTATTATAGACTGTAAATGCACTGTGCTAACCAAGCTAGCAGCTAGCGTTAGGGTCATCGCCACACTCTCTCGTCCAAATATGGACACTTCTGGCTATAAATATCCAAGATGGCGACGGTCAAAATGTAAACTCAAGGCTTTAAAACATGGATGTATAAAGAGAACTGAGTATTCTCTGATTTATTTGCTTGTAATCAAACTTTTCTCAGCAGGTTTTTGGATTTTTGAATGTTTTGTTTGCTTTGAGGTTTTTAAATGAATTTTAATAAAACGATGTGTCGAATTTTCAGCTGCTTCCTGGAGTCACATTAGTGCCAAACTTCATATTATTATTATTATTATTGTTATTATTGACAAGTTCAGTTAGATATTCAGTTTATAATTAAAACATTTCAGATAGAAAAAGTAGTTTTTTTTGTTTTTTGCTTTAAAATGACTTTGATTTGATCAAATAGTTGCTGATTAATAAACTTCATCGTTTCATTTTATCTTTAACATCCAACATGTGAAAATGCAAAAAAACATTTAATTCTGTTTTTTTGTTAATTTGTGAGATTTCATCATTTGTGTCTTTTAGAAAAGAGAAAATTCAAACTTCAAAGATTCACATTTTTAATTCCAGAGTTTTTGTTTCATACAACAAACATGTTTGTTTCCAGGAAACATATAAATATATTTCAGACGTTTCATCGTTGAGTTTGAGCTGCTGACGGCTGAACGTAGGTGTTGATGTGGTTGCGGACGCTCTCTGCGATCTGCTCCTGGTTCTTCATCCTGTTGTAATAATCCAGAAACAGGCCGTCGGGACTGACCAGGTAGATCAGGATGGTGTGATCCACGATGTAGTCTCCGTCCTCGTCCTTGGGCCCGGGGCTGGCGTACACTCTGTAGTCCCGCCCCGCATCTTTCACCTCCTCCGGCGTGCCCGTCATCGCCACCAGGCGGGGGTGGAAGTCTTTGACGTAGCGGGCCAGCGCCGGCACGTCGTCGCGCTCCGGGTCCACGGTGATGAAGAGGGGCTGCACGGGCGGCAGCGAGGGGTCGAGGTCCAGCGCCGCCACCACGGCGCTCAGCTTGTCCAGCTCTTCGGGGCAGATGTCGGGGCAGTGCGTGAAGCCGAAGTACAGCAGCACCCAGCTGCCCAGGAAGTCCTGCTTGGTCCTGCGCTGCCCCCGGTGGTCCAGCAGGCTGAAGTTGCCCTGACCCAGAGCGACGCGCTGCAGCTGCTCCACGCGCTGCCGCCGCCGCCGCTGCTGCTTCTCCGCGTCCACGAACCACCACACGGCCAGCAGCCCGCCGCCGAACAGCAGCGTCACCGCCGCCCGAGTCCGCAGCTTCATCCTCGCCGAGCGAACCGACGAGTTCTGACCCTGAGACAGGAAGCTCCTCTGAGTCAGCACAGGAAGACGACGGTGATGATGATGAAGAAGTCTGATGTGTTGACCCTCTGATGTCAGAGGCGGCGTGGAGACAAACGTCTTCTGCAGGTGAGGAAGACTTCTCAGGAGCCTTCCTCCTCCACGCAGATCACCCACGATGCACCTGAGCCCCAACATCCTCGACGCCAACCGTCCTGAAGACAAACAGGAAGTTTTATTGACCGTAAAACATTTGAATAAATTGTTTTTAACCTTTTTTACTTTACAAATGTTTTTAAATAAAAATTAATTAACTATTATGATTGATATATTTCCATAAATAGTTTATTTATAATTATTTATTTAAGCAAAAATGGAAAACATTCACTGGTTGCAGCTTCTTCAATGTTCAAGTTCATTTATTGTCCGTCTAACATCCACAGACTGGGACCAGTCATCAGTTTGAAACCAGTACAGATGAAGTTAAAGCATTTAGCTGCTGGTTTGTTCAGGTCACACAGAGGAAACTGTCAGTTTCTGTGAATATCAGCCGGTGATCAGCTCGTTTAAAAACACTCAAAGAATCCAAAGAAATATCACATCTGCTGAATCATAAAACTGATTTTTAGCGTAAACCGGAGCTACAGGACGACGCTGAAGTTCACTTCTAGTTCGGAGGTTAAAGGGAAAGTTAAAGGAATTATATGTAAGAATTTTAGTTTAAAACATTCAAAAAATAACTAAAATTATCAACAGAATGTGAAGAAACAACAGTCGTGACATTATGTCAAAGACGTCTATGTATTGTGTTACAGAGATATCTACTGAAGTTAGCATGCTAACCAGCTAGCTCCAGCCCATCCAGTCTCATAAAACCACTTTGTACCACGCTTGTTCAGTTTTTGGTTGAACTAAAAGACCCTTTAAGGAGTTGGATGTTCAGTTTTTCCGGTAAACACATTTTGTTTAAATAGTTTTAAGCCTGTTTTTTGGCAGTGAAAATTAGCAGTTTATTATAGACTGTAAATGCAGAGTGCTAACCGGGCTAGCAGCTAGCGTTAGGGTCAGCGCCACACTCTCGTCCAAATATGGTCACTTTTGGCTACAAAAATCCAAGATGGCGACGGTCAAAATGCAAACTCAAGGCTTCAAAACATGGATGTATAAAGAGAACTGGGTACGGCGTTAGAGGCGGGGCCTCGTTCACTCCTATGAGAGTTGTTCAGTGGTGCATGAAGCCAAAAACGCAACTTCCCGCGGTAAAGAAATTACCCGGATGAAAACATACTGCACACGCTCTATGGGCGTGACTTCTGCGGCTCAGACGGCTAACTTCCGGTTTAGCCCTCCAGCTAACCTGAATGGGGATAAAATGATTCAATCATGCGGCTCTTCTAGACTTTCGAAATGTGATCAGACCGAATGGATCAAATTCTGACAGGGAGACGAGTCATTTTAGGTTGTGACGCTAAAAAAATTAATAATCTGCTGATTTACAGACATCTGTTCAATAATGTGAGTCTGTAGGAAAAAGTCTTTTTGGGCCGAGTAGCATCACGTGACGTTGTAATTACACAGTTTTGCCACTATGTCAAACTGGCTTCAAATCGCGGTGCAGTTCCTGTTTCTGGATCTGTTTAAACCACGGATGTATAAAGAGAACTGGATACGGCGTCGGAGGCGGGGCCCCGTTCATTCCTATGAAAGTTGCTCAGTGGCGCATGAAGCAAAAAAAAAAAAAAAGACTTCCGGGTATGAAAGTACCCAGATCTTCCACATTGTGCGGCCCATAGAGCATGCGCACTAGAGACTAGTGACGACAAGAGCCGAGTCGGCTACTTCCGGTTTAGCCCTCCGGTTAACTTGAACGGGGATAAATCAATTCAATCATGCAGCTCTTCTAGACTTTTGAAATGTGATCAGACCGAACTGTCTTAATTCTGATAGTGAGACGAGTCATTTTAGGGTTGTGACGCTCAAAAAAAATTATTCGCTGATTTACAATGTAAGACTACAGGGAAAAAGTCTTTTTGGGCCCGATAGCATCACGTGACGTTGTAATTACACGGTTTGGCCAGTATGTCAAACTGGCTTCACAGTCTGATGCTGGTCCTGGATCCGGATCTGTTCAAACATCCAGACTTCAAAACAGGAGTCCACAAACCACCGGGTGACGTCAGAGTGGCTCCATTATTGTTTACAGTTTATGATCGATTATGAGACACTTTTATGGATATGAAGCGCCAACATGTGCTGCAGCTGCACTGCGGTTCATTCATAAGAGACGTCAGAGGTGAAGCTTCCTGCTGAGCGTTTACATGTTAACGTAGATCATAAACAAAGTGAAGTATCGATTAGTAATATTGATAAAGCTGTTACTGTTGCTCACAGAATCCTTAAAGAGTCTTTTCACCTTCAGGATGAAGAAATGTTCCGTCTGCTGCTGTTTAGCTCAGACTGGAGCTGCAGTAACTTCACCAGCTGACAACATTCATCACGTCTCTTCATGTTCAGGCAGAAATAAACAGTAAACGTTTCATTTACCTGTCAGCTGCTCCGCCAGGTGACCGTCACACAGCCGGTTGTGAAACGCTGCTTCTTCTTCTTCTTCTCTTCCTCCTGCTTCTTCTTCTTCTTCTCCTTCTTTGAGGTTTGTTGGCGGTTGGCAAAAGACGTATTTAGCGCCACCAGCTGGTGTGGAGTGTAGATCAGACTGTAGTATTTATTGTTTTATATCTCACTCTCATCACTCATTTCTTTTTTATCTCTCTGAGGTTTTGAATCAGATTATTTCTGACAGTGTAACTGAGATTATTCACATCTGCCTGTAGGATGTTTACATGTTCTGAATAATGTTCTGTTTAGTCCAGTGCGTCTCATCTCTGTTCCTTCCTGGACGCCTCATTCCTCCCTCTTTCCTTTGAACTCTGTGAATCCTTCCTCCTCTCCTCTTCCTCTCTTTGCTTTTGCCTGACAGAGTTCATATAAACCGCTGAGATGATTCCTTTTGGAAATTCTTTATTTTTAAGAGAGTCTTCAATGACAATAATATAATATAAGCACAATTAGACAAAACATTTAACAAAAATAACAACAAAATAATCAAACAATACCAAATGTGACAAAAACAAACAAACAACAACAAATATGAAATAATAAGACACATAAGATCTGCAGATCATCCAGCGAGCAGAGCATGAAAATGCATCATTGATTCATAGATTATAGAAATATATTAACATCAGTGATGTATTAAGTAATAAAGTTATAAAACATAAGTATAGAGGTGTTATTATTATTATTATATATAACCTTCCTGTTATACTGATTGAGCCTCATTCTGTTAATCTACTGTCCTCCACCTACATATATTTATTACTGTTCAACTGATTTGTTGTTTAAGTTGAAACTATAGAAACTTTATTTCAGTGTTCAACGTCTCTTCTTTCTTCTTCTGCTTTAATCTAAACTTATTATCTCCACCTCTGTAAAGCTTGTAAAGCTTCATGTGCAGGAACTCACATAAACCGCCTGACTAGTTGATTGTATTTATAATAAATAATAATAATATGTTGGCGGCTGAAGGATCTCAGAGGTTTATTCTCCTCAGAGACGTCAGATCATTTGATTCGCTGGTGAAACTGTTTTCATTTAAACATCAGATAAAGCAGAAAAATCAAACATTTATTCATTATTTCATTTAGCGAGTAAATACTGAACACAGAATATGTATATTTATATTTACAGATGTTTTATTGCAGCTGATTTGTTGTTTTTACAGAAACTTTCCACCAGATGGAGTCGACGTTTTATTCAACTTTATAATTCATATAATCAAAAACTCAAAGCTCTGTTAACAACAGATAAACATAAACATCAACAGAAGATCAATAAAAGATAAACATACAAACAAAATACAATAAATCATGTAAATAAACAAAGATTATCGTTGCTATGTTTCTGTTTCTGTACATTTCCAGCAGTGAAATTATAATAAAGGTTCATTGAACATAAATATTCAGACAGAATCAGCAGGTCGTTATACAGAAATTATACTTTAAAATGAATGAAAGTTTCAGAAAATATAAATAACAAGTGAAGTTTTATGAGACAGTCGTCCCCAAAAACTGCTAATATACATCAAAACACATAAAAACATAAAAGCTTATAAACTGTAGACTGATCAGAGATTCATATTAACTTCTCTTCTGCATTAATCTGCAGCAAATAAAGAAAACAAATCAAATTTAATTCATCGTTTAATCGAATATTAATCTGCAACAATTCTGATCATTAATTTGTTGTTTGAGTCACAAATTGACACAAAAATACTAAATATTCTGTGGATTTGATGTTTTTATTTGTTTTATTTGTTTATTTGGGGTTTTGACTGTTGGCTGGATCAAATAAACAAACTTTGGAATCTTTTCTGACATTTTATTGACAAAACTATGAATCAGTTAATGGTATATGTATATAAATATATATATATATATATATATTATATGGTATATAATGGGTAATAATGGGTTGCAGCTGTTGGTGGATTAATAAACAGCCAGACTTCAAACTGGAAATAAACAAACATCACATGATAAAATGAAGAATCACATGAATATTAAAACTCTTCCTCATGTTCAGATATAAAAACTGGATCTGTGTTTCCAGTCATCAGTCATTCATCTGTGAATCTGCTGCGTCATGTTTTATTAACGAGCTCAGCAGGAAGCAGGTCACGTCTCCGCAGCTTCCGACTGCAACGTCATCAAACACAGTTACCACGTGGTTATCACTGTAACCATGACGACGACAAACCTTATCAAAGCAGTCGTTGTAGCTCGAACCATGATGTTCAACTGAACCTGACCAAACTGTAACCATAGCAACGTCACATCATAAAACACCTGTGTGTGTTTGTTTTCAGACGGTTTGTTGGTCTTCATGCTGTAAATATTGTGTCTTTGTTTAGAGCTTTCAACAAATAATGAAACTTATTATGTTATTGTATCTTATCGTAATATTTATTATTTAGTTTTATAATATAGATTCTTGTTGTATTTTATCTGATAGCAGCTAAATGAATGATATCTGACTGTGTCTGACTGACGTGTTCAGACGACAAAGCAACAAGCTACAAGTCGTTTTCAACGGAAGTTCAAACTGACACCTGACGCTGCGCTGACCTCAATGAAGCATCAACCAATCACATGTTTTCATTTCACTCCTCTTCTTCTTCTTCTCTCCCTACAGTTCCTGCTCTGATCCGTCTAAACGATGGAAGAAAAACTGATTCTTGCTGTTTTATTGAACTCTTTCATTTACTGCGACGCAACAACAAGGAGCAGCAAACACACACTGGCTAACTGTGTCACTGTGTTATTTCATATAATAAATAGTGTTTACTAGCCATTAAAGATAATCATAAATTAATATGGTACACAAGCCCATGACGACATAGCTAACACGTAACCATGACAACTTTGTTTCTGGTGGTGTGAAGACCACATTATTGTATCATATGTTAGCATAATGTATCTTAAAGAGTCATATTATTAATATAATTATATTAAAGATTAGAGAAAACAGATTTGTGTATCAGAACTTTGTTTTTTCTTCTTTCCTCTCCCATTAATCATCTCACCACCCCTCAGATTTATCTGCTGACCCTTTGGAGGGGCCCCGACCCCTAGGTTGGGAACCACTGGACTAAACTAGCTACCTGTATATAAAGTAGTGTAAACTAGCTCCACCTCCAGCAGCTACAACAGTAACATGCTGCTCTAACACTGATGCTTCACTATTAATAATCTAATGATGTCATATATAATAATATATCAGTCAGAGGGACCAAACCACTACTTTTACTGCAATACTTTAACTACATCAAGCTCATAATACTTATGTACTTTTACTGCAATACTTTAACTACATCAAGCTCATAATACTTATGTACTTTTACTGCAATACTTTAACTACATCAAGCTCATAATACTTATGTACTTTTACTGCAATACTTTAACTACATCAAGCTCATAATACTTATGTACTTTTACTGTAATGGAGTATTTGTTCATCACTATGTTGGTATTTTTACTGCAGTAAAGGATCTGCTGTATATTTTCAGTGACGCAGCATCACAGTAAACCTGCAGTATCTGTTGCTCTTCTCTTTATATAATTCCTGAAAGTGAAGCGAGGTGTTTGAAGCTTTTATATAACGGACTCTGCAGTGCTGCTCTGCTGCTGTTTGTGCAGAGACGCCTGAACATCGGTTTTACATGAATATACGACAGAGAGTCGTCCTGTCTGACCTTTCCTGCAGCACCAAACTGCTCTAAATACAGCTGAACCATCAGTATGTTGTGCAGGTAGAAGGGCTTTGTGTGCTCGTGGTTATTAGGGTCGGGTTCACCTCAGTGCTTCAGAGTCCAAGCTGATGTCATCTTGTTTTATCAGACCAACAGTCCAAAACTCACTGATATTCACTTTACTGTGATATAAAACAGAGAGAGAAACTAACTGAGAATATTTGGCTTCTCTGTTTGATTAATGACTTGACTTAGTTTCCATTAACGATCTGTCAAATATCAACCCAGTAATCATTTCAGCAGCACTTAAGATCTAATGAAGGTTCAGGTTCAGGTCTAAACAATATAATCTGATTGATTTAATGAGATCAAAGCCTGAAAACAGACTGAAGCTTAAACTCTGATATTAAAACAGAAACATGTGACTGATGTTTACAGCACAGTCATGAAATCTGTCCAAATCAAATCAAACTATTGAAATAATCGGCTCATTTAGACGAAACTGTCTGATAACTTTCACAAAGCAGCACTGCTGAGACACGACCCCGGTCCCGACACGGCTTTAACCTTTTCACCTGTCATTTAACACCGTTGGTTAGATTTAGGCACAAAAACCATGAGGTCAGGGTCAGAGAGGGATTTGGGTTAAAAACACTAAAATGTGATAAAAATGCGACGTGACGCTCAGCTGATTATCACACAAATATGTGTTTGTATGTATGTAAACAAATATTTTCCTCTTTTATTCTCATTTAAAATCTGAACTGAAGCTCAACCTGTTGTCTCATATATATATATATATATATATATATTTAATTAATATATAATTAATAACATTATTATTATGAAGGAATAAATCCAGTATTTGTAGGAACCTCAGCTGATGCTCATCTATAATCTCACCTGCTCTCAGGTAAACACAGACTCTTTCCTGTCTCATCAGGAGCCCTTTAATGTTATCCAGCCTGGATTCTTGTTGCCTAGCAACCGCTCAGACGTGAGAGAGGTGTCGAGAGTTTGCTGCATTTCCTTTTTTTTTTTTTTTTTATTATCAGCGAGCCGCAAAATCACAGCGAGTGCAGAATGTTTACCTGCTGCCTGATCAGCTGTAAATAATAATAACGATGATGTGATGATCAATCAACCTGATATATAAATTATTACTTAAAATCAATAACATCTAATCGCTGGAGTTAAATCTTTTCATTGTTCATGTAAGAGGAGACCTGAACATCATTGATCAGTTTCATCTCTGTGTCCAGTTGTTTCAACGTCACGCTGATGTTTAAGTAAACTGGGACAACTGGTGAGGTAAACTGGGACAACTGCTGAGGTAAACTGGGACAACTGGTGAGGTAAACTGGGACAACTGCTGAGGTAAACTGGGACAACTGGTGAGGTAAACTGGGACAACTGGTGAGGTAAACTGGGACAACTGGTGAGGTAAATTGAGACAACTGGTGAGGTAAATTGAGACAACTGGTGAGGTAAACTGGGACAACTGGTGAGGTAAACTGGGACGGTCCCTGATGGTTAAAAGAGACACCAAACAATTCAGCTTAATGGAAGAACAACTGTATTTGATGTTTGTTTGTTTATTAAATAGTTAAATCCATTAATCAGTTCAGTTTAGGCTACAACAACAACAACAACAACAACAACAACAACAACAACAACAACAGCTTTAGCTTTTTAGCTTAATTTTGAAGCTGAATACATTCAAGTGAGTGTTTCATGTAAAGGACATTTGCAGCAACATGTTTGGTGTTTGGCTGCTAATATTTAAAGATGTAAAACCTTATTTGTATGATGTGTAAGTGATGATTGAGTCATTCATTTACAAATGTTAATCTGATCATAAAGACTCGTTTCAGTTTCAGTTTCAGATGCTGTTTTTCCAGTGATTGTGCGCAGCGTGCATCACATGATGAACATGGACGTTGTTATACAGAGACGACTACAGCTTTAACAACCTGTAACCCCACAACATAACATGTAGTTAGCTAATAAAATGCTCATTTTCTGCCATTTGTAGACTAAACTATATAATATAATATAACTAAATCTATAAAATCATTCCCAAATGATGAAACAGTGTGATGGATGTTGAGCTGCAGCTCGTGATGTTTGACTCTCTGCATGCAGGGAGAACACCTGGTCATGTGACAGGAAGGGTTAATAAATCACGTCTGTGTGTCTGTGACATGCAGTGACGTCGCTGCTGCATCACGCTGATGCTGAGGAGGAAATATAGGACAACAGCAGGAGGAGGAGGAAGAGGAGGAGGAGGAGGAGGAAGAGGTCTGCAGATAACAGAAAACAGAGCTGCTGCGTCTGCGTCTAACACAGGTATTCATTCATTCATTCTGTGTGTGTGTAGCATGTTGTGATGGATGTGTTGTGTTAAATAAAATAACAGAGAGAGGAAGATAAATATGATATGATAAGAGTCGGTGCAGAAGGTCGTTCAGAGCTGCAGAGACAGGAAACACTAAACACAGCTGGACTCTTTACACAGATATCAGACGACTGGTTCAGACTGAAATATCTCAACAACCATCAGATGGATTGTTGTGAAATTTACAGCTGACGTTCATGTTCCTCTGAGGATGAATCCTGCAGACTCTGGTGATCCTCTGATGTTTCCTCTAGCGCCACCATGAGGTCGACTTATCAGTTCTTTAATGAAATATCTCAACAACTATTAGAACGTTTATGTTCAGCAACAGTTAATCTGATGGTTATTTTCTTGATTGATCAATTAATCATTTAGCTTTTAAGTCTGAAAATAATAAAAAAACAAAACAAAAGCCAGTTATTTCCAAAAGTGAAAGGTGACACCTTCAAATGTCAACATATACAGTTTATTGTCATGAATTTTTGGCATTTTTGCTTAAAAAATAACTTTAACGATTTATTGATTATCAAAATAGCTGCAGATTAATTTTCTGTCAATGAACTAATCAATTATTCATCTAATGACTGCAGCTCTATTTACAACATTCATGTTCCTCAGAGGATGAATTCCTGCTAATGATCCTCTGACTCTTCATCTAGCGCCACCATCTGGTCGAAATACACTTTAATTTATTAATCCAGACATTCATTGATCCTGTTGACCTGAATATATTATGGGATGCAAACACCTGCATAACTAATGACGTTTCCTTCCACTGTATGAATGAATGAATCGTTTATTATTACGACTTTCTTTCCAGTAATATGTCGTTGGACATGCCCATAAACAGCTGTCTGTTCTGTTGCCTTGGTTGGTAAGATTGCTGCTATGGTGGTTGCTAAGGCGGTTGCTAAGGCGGTTGCTAAGGTGTTTCCATGTGTTGTTCACCTCCAACATGTACGGATGGATTTGAGAAGTTGACATTTGGAGTAAAGAAGGAGAAAAAGAAGTGAAATCCTGCTACTATAGTTTGTTTACGTAGCCTCCGGAGCCGGAGGAAGCTTCCTGAAGCTGACCAATCAGAACAGAGTGGGCTCATCAGGAGGCGGGGCCTTAAAGAGACAGGAGCTAAAACGGCCTGTTTCAGACAGAGGCTGAACTGAGGGGCTGCATAAAGGACCAGTAGAAGATAAATAAGGAGTTTTTAACTGGAAATCATATAAAGATATTCCAGTAGAGCCCCAGAATATAAATATAGAGCTGGAAATGTGCAGAATATGTGTCCTCTATAAGTGTCCAGTCATACGATGAACCATCCCTCATGGGATTATAAGACACCAAACATCATCATCCCATCAGCCTCAGCTGTACTTTGTGTTTAATGCTAATTAGCAAATGTTAGCATGCTAACAAGCATAAACCGACATGGTGAACATGGTAAACATTACTGTCCTGGTCGGCCCTTTGTCAGCACGCCGCTCAGAATGAAGATTTAATGCAGATTTCAGATAGATTTGATGGAGCAGAGGCTCTAGTGTCAGCTCTTTGTTGGAGCAGCTGATAAAAAGTCCAACCTGGAATATTTAATTTGTAGATTTGAACCTTTATTTATATGTTACTGCAGACATCAGGGAGTTAGACGCAGGTTAACAGTGACGGAGGTTTGTTCACTGCCACCGACGACTCAGATTCATCTGTATGTTGAATTTGTAATAAATATATTAATAAGTAGCAGCAAAAATCTAAAAATAGCTACAAAAATGTGGCGTGTATGAATCTCCTTTTGTGATCAGACAACCCAAATATCAACACCAGTATCGACCTCTGTATTCCAGTATCGGTGGAGCTGTGTTGCTGTCGCAGTTCCCTCTCTGACCCCCCCTCCTCTGTTTCCTCCTCTCCTCGTCTCTCGTCTCTCAGCTCCAGGATGATGAAGGGGCTGCAGCGGCTCAGTCTGCCCAGAGCGTGAGGAGCCTTCCTGGGCTGCGTGTGCCTCGTCCTCCCCCCCCTCCCTCACCGCTCTGTGTGGAGCTTTTGATCCTGCGTCTGTGTCTCTGCAGCAGATCCTCCTTCCCTATCAGCAGGAACATGGACGGACTCCGCCTGCCGCCCGTCATAGAGGAGGTCCTGGATCCATCCGGTCAGTGTGATGTGTTTACATGCAGAGAAATCCTTCTTATGTACATATTTAAAGATTGTGTGTTGTAATTTATGAATGCAGCTTCACATCTGATCACACATTAAAACTGCGGGTGCAGTCTGTATAAAGAAAAACTGATAAGACATAAATGACCTGATCTGTTCTCTATTGTTCCTGTTCATGAAACCAAACACTTCCTGCAGATATTTTACAATGAAAGCCTTCAGGAAAAGAGCAGGTTTTACAATCTGAACAACATACAACGCCCTCGATCCACAGACGCTCTATTAGTAACACAAACCCCCCCCAAAAAAACCTTCAACACACTTCCAAGACTGTTTTTAAGCAGTTTATTTTCTTTAGTTGTGAAGAAACTAAACATTCTGACTGTTGCTTTAACTGACTGTGAACTTTTCGTCTTCGCTTCCTCTGATGTACAATTTGTGATATTTAAGCAAAGAAACAGCAGTTTTGTGTTCAAGTCCGGGCTGAGGCGCAGAGCGTTACAAGGTTAAGGTCATCATCATCATCATCATCATCATCATCATCATCTGTTTGAACCGAAAACATGCAACAACAAATGACTGCGATGCGCGTTCCGGTGGAGCAGCCAATCACTGACTTTTGTGGTTTATTTGAACAAGAGACTAAAGTGGGGAGTGTCGGATGATTGATGATGGGAGTGACTCTTATCTTATGTTTTGAGGAAAAATATGTGTAATATCTGGAGTGTATATCCAAAATGCTACCCAATAAACACAAATTAGCAAAAAGAAGGTTGAGTGGATCAATGTGCCATGAATAATGCTCATTTTATCATCTGTTAGAGAATCAATAAACAATAATTGCTAACTTGCAGCTCTAGTTTTGTGATAGCAAATTCTTTGTTTACACTTTAGCAGACACTATATTGAGTGGTAGCCATGCTAACTGTTAGCATACACTGTGTTCAGTAATAGTACACGCTAACCATGCTGACATGTGATATTAGATTCAATGCTAACGTTTTACTTTACATTATGTCCAGTAATAGTATAGTGATAAACATTTTTGAGTGATAGTAGAGTATTGTTGTGGACATATTTCCCTGCTGGTGGACAGAGGAGGTGACTGTTGAGGAGGAAGTGAAGAGTGAAGGAGAGGAGATTTATTTTTAGACTCGGTGGTGACGACAAACAGGATGAAGGTCAACAGCAGGAGGGATGATGGGAGGTTTCATTAGTCTGTTCAGTGACAGACTCACAGACAAATGACTGAAAACAATATGAAATGTACATTTTCACAACAAAAAATATATTAATTTATCTATTTAGAAACATGTTAGGATGGTTAGTTTTCGTATATTGAAAGCATCTACAGCAGATCATAATCACCGTCACCTGTAACAGTTATGTTACAGGTCAATTATTTGACATTTAGGTGACATTTTTATCTCATCAACTTAATTTTAATGTGACTTCTCAGCCTCAGAATATCACACATCATTTTAATAATTCTCATAAGGGGAAACTGCAGCTGAGAGAAATAAAAAATCTAAAAATACATATTATATACAGTAAAAGAGGAAAATTGTAAGAATATATGTTCATATGTGCATTAAAAACAGGCACTTTTAATGCTACATGTAGAAATGTATCAGTGAAAACAAAAAAATAAGAATTACATTATTTTTGCAACATTACACAGATTGAGATTCATGTGTTTTTTATTTTACAATTGAAATGACAGGTTTACAAATATGTTTTTGACTAAGACGACTAAGATCAGCTGAACAAAAATGTGGAATCATTTTCCAGTGAAAAGCATGAGTATAATTTAATTTGATAAAGTATATCTTAAAGCACAAGTGCTATTTTGCTCTGTCAGCTGAAAGTGCATCATAAATGTGATTAATGTTTAATTATTTACCCAAAGATTTTTTGCCACTTTTAGCTCCCAGTTTTGTTTTTGTGTTTGGGAGTGTTAAAATTGGGTTTAATAATTCTGTATTATAGATATCTTTTGCTTATATTTCCGTCTATTTTTTAAAATTTTCTTTATTTTCTTCCTCCTTTTTTACAAGATTTAATTCTAAGAAAATGAATGTTTTCATGCTGTGGTGTGGATGAGTACAAGAAATATACAGTATATCTTGATGTGCATAATTTCTTTATTTTTAAAATATGTTTCTGCAAAAATATAATAAACAATCACAAATTCTCCATTTTCATGTTCGTAGTAAAACTGGTAAAATCTGTTTTTCTTCATCATCACCAGCAGATGGAGCCACAGACAGCAGGTTTATTATGATGACGTTCTGGTCCACAACAAATTGAGAAATACTGCAGTTTAACACTGTTATTACATTAAACAGGTATAATTACAGTTGTAAAATATTTAGAAGTTAGTGTTTTGTGAGATTTCACTCTCAGCAGTGCTGCTACAGTGCAAATCAATACAATACTATATTGATTATTCTCATTTAAGAAAAAATGTGTATTTGTTGAATAACCGACATTTCACATATTTGCATTTATATTATGAAAAAAGAGCCTAAAATAACATTTTTTATTCAATTTTTGTTTTAATAAAAAAGACCAGAAACAGTGGTCCTCACTTGGTTGGTGTGGGATGATAGTCCCCTCTTTGCAACATAGACCTGTGTGTGTGTGTGTGTGTTTGTGTGTGTGTGTGTGTGTGTGTGGGTGGGTATGTGGTGTGTTTGAGTCTTTTTTATGAGTTTAGATACTATAATCAACAGCGCTAAAGTTCAGCACATAGTTTAGCCCAGACTGACGTTTGTTAAGTGATAGGAGAGTCCATGCTAATATGTTAGCGTACGCTACTTTTGACAATTTTAGAGTTTGACCTCTCTTAGAGTTGCACTTTAAGGGAGGTCTGTGCTAATATGGCAGCACACACACAGTTATTTTTTGTTGGTATAAGCTAAATTTGACAAATGCACAATGCTAACACAAACACTTAAGACTGTGTTGAGAGATTTATTTCGTTAGCTTACACTGTTTTAGAGAATTGTAAAGTTTGTAGCAGCACGTAAGCATATACACTGTTGAATGATAGCAGGGTCCGCGCTAACACGTTAGTGGACACTGTTTTCATCGTTAGTATACAGCCGTACTCTTTTTCAGTTTGGTATGGACTGTATGTTGAGTGGAAGTAGAAGAGTCCATGCTAATATATTAACATTCACATTTCTTTCTTCTTTAACAGAGGTCAGAGCTTTAACAAACTGCTGAGTGGCAGTGGTCCATGCTAATAAGGCGGCACACACAGTCACAGAATACGCTATGTTAGATATTTAAAACTTTGTGCTTACACTTAGGTATATACTCTGAGTGATAGCATAGTTCATGCTAATATGTTAGCATACTGTTAACATGTTTCTGTAAAAATCAGTGATTTGAGGTTGTTGCCAAAGCAACGGTTGCCAAAATATTTTTTTCGCATTTGTGTCTCCTACAACTTCTAGGATTATTTTTGCTACAATACTGTTTATACAGGATTCATAAATGTTTGGAACTAAATCCCATTACGCCATTAGGATTTATGAATTCTCTGTTTTTTACTGTATTTTTTCAGCAGGTGTATGAGTGGATTGTGGTTGAATCATCATCTCTGTGCTGGTGAGACATTTTCATAGAAAAAGATGGTAAATCATCTAAAACTGAGTTGTTTCTTTGCAGATGACCTTTGTGAGCTGAAGGTGGAGAAGCCGATCATGTTGGCAGAGACTCTGACGGCCAAAGAGAGAGAGTCCATGGAGGAGAACGACAAGGAGGAGGAGACGGTGGGAAACGGAGAGAAGGGTCAGCAGGAGGAAGAGAAGGAGAAGGAGGTGAAGGAGGAGAAGGGGAAGGAGGAAGAGCGAGGGGGAGGAGGAGGAGGGAAAGATGAAGACGAGGAGCTGGAAGAGCTGAGAGCTCAGATGCTGCAGCTGCTGCTGGAGCTGGAGGAGACTCGAGAGGTTTCCCAGAGACACGAGGAGAGCTTCCTCGAGCTGCAAGGTCAGTAAATACATCACACTACACCCGAAGCCTGTGTTTTTATATCAAACTCTCAGAAGACGTCAGAGGTTATTTTAAAAAGTTTATTGTATTTTATTGTATTTTGTCTGTTTCTTCCTCTCTGCTCTCAGGTCTGTTAGAAGAAGAGCGACTGGCGAGCGCTCACCAGGCCGAGAGTTTCACCAGACAGATCCAGAGACTGCAGGGTACAGAATGAACCTAACCTGAAACTAAACTTAATTCTAATCTTTGCCTTAAAGCTCTAATATGTAATTATTCCACATTAAAATGTGTAAAAACAACTAGACCTATGTTATATATGTTGTTGAGTTGTGTACTTACATTATCCCAAATGTTTCCAACAATGTTCAAACTCAGAGAAATCTGTAATTTAATCAAAGTAACGGACCGTTTCATTTGGTCGCCTGTCGATGGCGTCATACCTCCTCTACCAAAGAGTAAACACGCACAAGATGCATACGGCGGCACTGTGTTTGTCCGCTACAATGGCGTCTACCAAAGAGTAACTTACACACATACAAGATAATACATCGGCGTTGTGGTTGTTCCACACAAACTGTTATAAATGGACTTTAATTCAGTTTTAAGACACATTTTCATGATAAATTTAGGTGGTTTTTAACTATATCTTTTAGCCGAAAGAAGGATTTTAGTCGTTGGACGTCTGGATCTTAAGTTATCAGAGAAATAAACTGGACAAACGTTAGCAGCAGCTCGGCTAACAGCCCCTCCAGGAAGTCCGGTGGTCACCAAACATCATCGGAGAAATATTGATTTTTTTTAGGTGAAACAGCTTTAATTAGTATTTTAACGATTTTAATCTGCGTGTACGTTTGTTCTGGAGAGGAGGAGACCTCTGCGGGTAAAAACATCCTGAATGATGAACACTGGAGTAATCCTATCCCGCTGAAGCTGCTTATTTAACAACGAAGACAACAACTCCCATGATCCCTTGCTACTTCACACCGTCATCACACTCCGTCTGTTGTTATTGTTTTGATTGAGACGCCTAGCGGCTGAAATTACATGTTGTCTGTTTAAAACCAAATCCTAACCATCAGACTGCGTTTTGAAGATGTCCAACATAAAGACGGTTGAAATGTCCTCTTTCCAAAATGACTGTACTTTCTGGAACATCTTCACTTTCCAAAATTATCCTCAGTTTCTAAAAATGTTCTCACTTTACAAAATTGTATTGATTGTAAATTGTATTTACTCTCAAAAAACACATTTCTGAATGTTGATTCCTTCCTGTCTTCCTGCAGCTCAGCTGCGTTCGGTGCAGGAGGAGATGGACAGTCTGGAGGAGGAGAAGGAGAGCGAGCTGGAGGAGGTGCAGGAGGAGCTCCGCTCGGCTCAGGAGGAGGTGCTGGTGCTGCAGCAGGCGGCTGAGGAGGCGGCGGCGGAGAGAGAGAACGACATCGCCTCCCTGCAGGAGGAGCTGTGTCGGCTGCGGGCGGAGCTGCAGCGCCTCCACGCCACAGCGCAGGAGTACGAGCTGGAGGTGACATCGCTGAGAGCCGAGATCAGCATGAAGAGCCACAACACAGACTCTCACACTCACGGTAACTCACAGATTTATTATATTCATTTTATATTTAGCATTATGTGCTCAGACGCCAGTATCTTATAGTTTTTATAATTTTACATTTAATCTTTTGGAAGTTCTCTTATTTCTGAGAGTGAAATGTTCAGGTGGATGTTCAGTACAGAGCTGGAGTCAGACTTGATTAGCTTAGCTTAGCATAAAGCATGCAGACAGGGGAAACAGCTAGCCTCTAAAACTCAATAATTTACATGTTTTACCTCATTTTAATCTTTACACAAACAAAAAATGATAAATAATAAACTTTTTCATTACAAAAGTACATTTCATACGAGACATAGTTCAGTACGGGGTCCTGACCTCGATTAGACTGCTGACCTTTTAAATGTTCATAGAAGATGTAAATCTCCGTTTCAAAGTGTATAATAAACATGACAAATGATATTTGATGCAGAGCTGTCTTTGTTCCTCATTATTCACCAACAGCAGGAAAAAGGAAGGAGTCGGACTCCCCGAGGCCGACGGAGTATTTAAATTTACAGCCTTATAAAAATCAGACTAAACAGTGAAGCTGGAAACGGTTCTGATGACTGAAATCAGTAGTTGAGAAGCAGAAAGAATCCGACTGAACCTTGTTACTCCAACGAAAGTGAAAACAACCGGAGCTGCAAGTCTTAATGAGATTCGTGTGAGCAGCAGACGTGTTAATAACAAAATAAATATCTGATGATTTAAGACAACTCATCTGTTCTCTGTGATCTGAACCAAACTGGAGAAGTTGACTCTGTGGTGCGTTCAGGTTCATGTTGAAGTCACAAACTAGCTACTGGCCAGATCTCTAGCGCCACCCTCAGGACGATCTTTAACTCCACTACTAACAAGACTCAGAGAAAATATAAATCATCAAGATGTTTGTTCTGTTTAATACCTTCATATTTATTTTGTATATGTATTGAATATTCCTTTGAATATTTCATATTCATGGCACCGACTTACTGCCGCCAGCTGTTTATCTTCTAATATTCATACAGCAGGAGTGGATGGAAACAAGGATTCACTACATTTGACCTTGATCATTTTCTGGATATTCAGTTAAATTTGAGGTACATTTGGATGAAACTTGAGTGACAGTAAAGGAAACAGACTTTACAGCAACATAAGACAAAAAAATCAGACTTTTCTGTTCCTGTCAGGGGTTGAACGTTCAGGGACTGGTTTCTCTCAGCCAGCAGCTACAAACAAATGTTAAGATATGTGGCAAACTCAGACAAACAGTTTACAGGCTAAATACAGCTTTGTGTCATTAGCTTAACCAGCGCACTGTGGTTGCGTGAAACATACCAGCAGTGGATGGGACACTGCCGGCAAAGCAATCGCTTTCCTACATGTTTATACTTGTAAAGTACTTATTAGCTTTTTACTCGTGAATTACAGTAATGAGTTTAGTTGTCATCAACTCAAGTAAAACGTTATCTTTCACCACCACCCCCCCAAATAAATAATAATAATAGTAGTAATAATAATTAAAGGGGAAAAAAGGAAGAGGCTAAGTTAAACAGAAGTAAAATGAATGTAAATGTGTTGATTTCGTGTCATTAATATTTTGTGTTACTGTGTGTTTGTTCAGAGATGATTCAGCTGAAGGAGGAGTTCATCTCTCTGACTGATGAGCGTCAGTCGCTGACCGATGACAACAAAGAACTGAGCAGAAAAGTGGAGAAACTGCAGCAGCAACGAGACGCGTGAGTGGTCCAACCAGCTGTCAATCAAACCTGCTGGAAAAATGTCCATTTATACTCATTACACATCCTGTTGGAGATGATAGACTCTGATCTGTGAGAGGATCTTAACTACAGTAAAGGAAAATAACTTTATTAACATTGAAATGTATTATATATTCATTTGGTTGTAATCTGCAACCTCACCACTAGATGCCACTAAATCTTACAAACTGGTCCTTTAAATGGTAGAACCGTCCTTTCTTTTGGTTTTGTGTTCTTGGAAGATGTCCTATTATATATTTGAGGTTTAATAAATACTAGTGTGTCTTGTAATCACATCTGGAACAGAAATAAAAAATAAAAATACTAATGAATTCACTAAGATGTCACATGAGTTTGACTGAACTGGAAAAGCCATCAGAAACCATCAGAAACCATCAGATACCATCAGATACCATCAGATACCATCAGAAACCATCAGATACCATCAGATACCATCAGATACTATCAGACATGAAGAAATGTGTCCTGCATGTTTTGCACAGATATGTAGCTGCAACAAGACTAAAGCTTAATTTAATCTACCGACTCTTTTCTGGGTTAATAAGAAATTGTTTAGACTATGAAATGTCAAAATTTGTCAGATGCCACGTTGAGGTCTTCAAATTGCTTGTTTTGACTGACAGTTAACTATTCAATTAACTGTTCTATATGAAAAGGGAAAAACAGCAAATCTTCACATTTGAGAAGCTGAGACCATCAAATTCTGGCATTTTTGCAATTTTACGATTATTCAGTTATTAAAATAGTTGATTAATTTTCCGCTGATCGACTAATCGAATAATTGACTGATTGTTGCAGCTCTAAACCAGTCAGCAGAGTTGCTCTCTACTTGAAAAGCAAATTAGTCACATTTGGATGTCAGAAGTAGTAGACTGGCTCCGTAAAAACAAAAGAAGTGGTGTGAACAAACCAGTGCATAATATAAATCATTTAAACTCTCTTCTATCTTCATCAGGTGTGATGACGTGTACCTGGCAGTCAGAGCGGAGGGCAACACTAAGCGCGTGCAGGACGATCAGGTGAAGAACGACGCTTACATCACTCTGTCCCAGTCTGATCCTGAACACCTGGAGGATGTAGACTCCTCGTCAGTCCAGGAGGACGTCGGCAGCTCAGAAGAAGTCAACGTCCTGAAGGTCCAACTGAGACAAGCTGAGGAGACGGCCCACAAGGTTCAGAGAGAGGTAACAGGACAACATCCGCCCTGATGTGTACTGACCTGAAGCACAACACAAAGCTCAAATATATGTTTTTCTAACATATGCTGTAGAATGACGTTTGACTGATTGATGTTGAATCCTTTCAGGCTAAAAAGAATTTATTTTTTGGGATAATAATAAAGTAGAAGTTGAGATGAACATCAAGGGGTCACAAGTAAGGCTTCAGATTGTTAGGAAACTGGCATGTCTACACGTGGGAAATTTTATAATAACATAATAATAATTATCATTATTTATAGAGAAATTAAAATTAAAAACTTTTTAAAATTTTAATTATAAACTGCAAACTATGCAGGATTTTCTTTAAAGACAATGTGTAGACTCGTACAGAAATAATCCCTCTCAATCATCACTTATGACCCACTAGAAGTGTGTGCTGGTGTCTGTATATGCAGAGACTCTTCCTTCTGCCTGTATTTTCTTATTTTTTTTATTATTCTGCTGTGTTTTCGACATTTCTGGGCGTCAACCTTTGGGCAGCGGGTGTGTAGCCCCCAGCCAACAACAGTGCTGGGGACTCTATGAAAACGTAGCAACTGGAAGAGGAAGCTACGGAAATGGCGGACACATCGCTGATGTTCTGTTTATTGAACAGTTGGTTGATAAGCTCGTACTGTCTCTTACTGTCATATTTTGTTGCACTCACGGCAGCGAGCAGTCGTAGTCGACTTGAGTCGCGTAAAACCTAAAGTCTGTTTCATTCTGTCAGCTCTGTGTGTGTGTGTGTGTGTGTGTGTGTGTGTGTGTGTGTGTGTGTGTGTGTGTGGAGCTAGGCCTCGCTCTCATGCATACAGGCAAAATGGTCAACCGACAGTCAACGTGCTAGCAGATTAGCTAGGGTAGTCCTGTCGGTCACATGACCCTCGCCTTGCAGATCATAGTGCTCGCCAGCCACATGTAACCAAGCTGAGGCCATGAGAATGATTTTCTTTACTGTCTGGTGTATCTGGAAACTTACTCTTGTTATACAACACATAGAAACAACAGTGGATAGAAAATGACATAATTAGTCCCAAAAATTTATTTATTTTTCTCTACACAGCAGTTTGAAATCACTTTGGACCATCTGTAGTATTGTATGTAAAGCTGTGATCAACATACAGGAGGCTCCATGGTGGTTGTATGAAGACCAAACAATGAAATGACGTGAGATATGAATTGAGACTTTACTTACTTGACTTGGGACATAAAATTTGACATGGGACTCGTCTAAGCTTGAGACTAGACTTGACTTGGAATTTTACTTTCTACACTTGGGAGCTGACATGTGATGTTATGAGACTCAACTTAGTACTTGAGTGTAAACACTTGAGACTAGACGTGCGACTTGCTTGTCTGAGACATGACTTGAGACTTGCTCGTTGTGACTTGGGACTTGATTTCGTATTTGTCATGTCAACCCTTCAAACTAGATGTGGGACTTAACTTTCTTGACTTGGGACTTGACTTGCAAATTGACAAGAGACTTTAAGAGTCATAACTTGCTTGTCTGAGACTTGATTTGAAACTTGAACCAAACACTTGAACCTACACTTAGTACTTGACTGCCGAAACTCAACGCAAAATATGCAACTTTCTTGACTGAACCCTCACCTAAACAGAAGAAAGATCAAAACTGTACAACACATAGAAGCAACGGTGGATATATAATGATGTAATTAACCCCCAAAATTTATTTGGGCCGTCTGCAGTGTTGCCTGCGTGAAATATTGCTGTAATGTTTTTGTCTTTCTTCCTGTCAGTGCGACGGTCTGAAGGGAGAGCTGGCGGACTTGCAGCAGTTGTACGACAGCAGCCAGCGGGAGCGAGCAGCACTTGAGCAGGAGCTGCAGCGCTGCAAGGCCGAGCTGCAGAAACTGGTGGGCAGGAAGTCACAGGTGAGAGTGCAAAAGTCTTGGTTTTGCTCAATCTCGCAGAGTACGCCTAATAGTCGGGTCGGATTGAGAACGGATCATGTTCCCACCACAAACAAATCACTCAAGAGTCCGTTTGGGACCAAGACCACCTCCTGCCAAGGGTCTCAGTACAGTTGTTTTCATCCTCACCTGCGTACAATTACTGTGTTCAGACCTGCCCAAATGAACCAAAGTCTAATTCATCCAGACTAAAAGTTGCAAGTCTGAAAAAGCCCTTAATCAATTTATTGATTAAAACTTTGAATATGTTAAAATGTCACAATGGCTTTCTTAGTCAAATTGGTTCATTAGTACCAGTTAGCATCAAGGTAGCAGTGAGAGACCTGAGAAAGAAAGACAGCTTCGAGTTAAAACTTTTGAAGAGGAGGAACGTTAATGCGGTCCGACCCTCCTGTGAAGATGAAGGGTAAGCTACAATGTTGGTGTGAAAGAACTAAAACCTAAAGGTAAGAAGCAATGTACACATGAAAACATGTCTCCTAACACACACTACAACCCAAATGACGGTCTTCTTCAGATCCATGCTCTGTCCATTCAGTCTGTCCTTCTGTACTGTGTGCTTGCGGGTTGATACCAGCTTAGCCAAAACACTCTCTGGATGCCTCATTGGTCATTTTGCTTCCTGGTTTGCAGCAGCTGCAGCTCGGCTTGTGCAGCCGGTTTCTGAGCGTTTTGTTTTCTAGCTTCTTGCCAACGTCTGTTGCCACCGGGCAGTTTGTTTTTGTCAAAGCAGTCATCTGTCTGTTTCTGCTTCTGCTCAACTTACCGCCTCCTCTTCACAGCCTTCAGGACGCGTCTGAACATCAAAGGTTTATTCACCTGTCACATGAAAACAATTAGAAAACATACTGACGTGTACCGACAGTCAGGGTCTATCTGATTGGCTGAAAACGTACCGTGTGTGGAACATCTCTTCAAAGACAAATGAATCCAAACATACAGATCTGGATTCTGTTTGGCGCCCAGTCTCACTACCCTCCAGAGGTGTGGAATCGTGTCTTAGTCGTAAACAGTAACTAAGACTTGATTCTGACTCAAGTCATGAATTTGATGACTGACTTAACTGCTCAACATTAAAAAGGACTCAACTTTGACTTTAACTTTAATCTCCCCATCCCCAAAGCAGAGGAGTGTTAGTATCAAACTGAACTTGACTCAAGACTTGAATGTCAACACTTGGACCTGGACTTATGATATGTCAATTTTGACTTAGGAGTTACTTGGCAGGGGACTTGAGTACCAACACTTGAAACTAAATTTGATCCGCTAGACTTGAGACTTAATTTAGGACTTGATTTGTGATTTGAGTTTCAGGACTTGTTCCTACACTTGACAGTTGAGAGTCTTAACTTGGGAGTTGCCTGTCTTTGAGACTTGACTTGAGATATAAATGTCAACAATCAAGACCAGATGTTAGACCTGACTTTGGACTTGTCAAACAACAACTTGGTCCCACCTCTGCTCCTCTCCATCATATCATTCACGTACATTCTCGTACTCCATATTTGTAGTTTAACTCATGGTTAAACCTTGTAACGGCAGCACTTCATCGTGTCGGCAGAGATCTTTAAATGACAAGATGGTGATAAAAACGCTCCCCTTCTTGTCTTTAACCATCTTTGAAGTCGTTCTCTAATGGCTTGCTCTTTCTGTTTCCTCCCTTTTCCCTTCATTGTCATGTTTTTTATCTGATCACTTTTGTTTCACATGAATTTTACTCAACGGACTCAATCAAATTCTCTGTAAATCTGATATTTTTGATGCCTGCCTGTCAATCACTTCCTATGTTTTCTTTTTGTATCTGTTTGCTTGCCGGTCTCCCTCACACCCTCTGACTTTATTATTCTGATTATTTTATGGTTTTATTTCCTCTCACCACACTCCCTCCACTCCTTCCTTTTGTCTTCTCCCCAGAACTGCACTCCTCCGTCCGAGCCCCCTGTTCTCTCCATCCCCTTCATAGGAATGATTGTTATAGTGGCCTTGATTTGGTGCTGGTGGGAGGAACTGGCATCCTAGAGGGGACCAGGTATGGCCATGCCCTTCTTTCTCTACCAGACACTCTGCGTTTTTTTAGCATCTGAGAGTGGCTGAACAATGGGGTTACATCCAAGATGTGTGTGTTTCTGACTTTACCGTGTTTGAACAAGATGAGTATCACCGAATCTGCTGTCTGTAATCTACCACAAAGCAATGACCATGTTTCAATTAAAGTATAATTCTGGTGATTTTCTATATTTTTCTTCTTCATGTTTGGATCCAAACCAACAATGAACTGATCTATTAACAAGTATTGTGTGTGTATCAAGAACGAAAGCTTGACAGAGTGATTCTGCTTTTGGAAATTGAGTTTCAAACACTGTTAAAAATACTGTTTGAAGCAGACTGAGGCCTTAAAAGTCATCTGATAATAGTCCTGTGTAAATCAGGATCCCTGTATTCTGGATGTTGGGATCTTTTGTTTCCAAAGATGTTTTTTTCTTGTTTTATTGTTATTTTTTTTACTTACCTTAAAACTTTGACTTAAATAGGACATATTCTGCACATTTCCAGCTCTATATTTATATTCTGGGGCTCTACTGGAATATCTTCACATGATTTCCAGTTAAAAACTCCTTATTTATCTTCTACTGGTCCTTTATGCAGCCCCTCAGTTCAGCCTCTGTCTGAAACAGGCCGTTTTAGCTCCTGTCTCTTTAAGCCCCGCCTCCTAATGAGCCGAGTCTGTTCTGATTGGTCAGCTTCAGGAAGCTTCCTCCGGCTCCGGAGGCTACGTAAACAAACTATAGTAGCAGGATTTCACTTCTTTTTCTCCCTCAACAACACATAGAAACACCTTAGCAACAACCCTAGCAACCACCTTAGTGAGTGACTCGGCCCTGATTTTTGACTTGCAGGCAGCATTTCTAAATACATTTTGGAACTTTGACTATGTTTAACATTTGACATCAGACCAGGATATAAATAACTTCACAAAAAGCAGATTATGATCCCTTTAATTAGTTTTGTCACTGTGTCTTTACTTGACCTCATTAATGAATTTTGATCACCTGGCAGCCGGCTGTGGTATCACTCAGCTCTGACAGGAACGGTTGTAATTACGAGCTTCCAGCAGACGTTTCGTGACTCATGTGTTTGAACGCAGCATCGTGGCCTCCTGGCAGCTGTGCAGCTCTACAGAGAGAGAAGCATGTTAAAGACATTTAGTCTCGGGCTGTGGGGTCTGACAGCGCGGTGGAGAGAGGAGTGTGAGTGACTCGGTCACGGTGTTTTTGTGGTGAGTGTGTGAATGTGGTCAGTCATGACTGAAGCTCGGGGAGTGAAAGGATCTGTTTACAGGGTTACTTCAACATGACATCACTGCTAAAATCTCACACACACACACACACGACTCTGTTCAGTTATAGTGTGACAGTGGTGTATGGAAGCTCATTTGTGCCAAAAAAATAAATAAATCAACATACATATGGAATCTGTAATGATAAAAGGATCTCAAAAATGTGACTTATTAAGCCAAGTATAATTTAAAAAGCAACTGAGTTTAGATTTTACAAACACAATCATCAATATTAACATTCCTTGACAAGAAGGTAAGTTATGGAAAGAAAAATTTAAATAATAATGTCAGTAATTTTTAATAAAAAAAACAGCCAAGTATAATCATGACTTCATTATTTTGACTTACTGAGTCATATTTATGAGATATTATATCACGTTTGATGTACGATGTCAATTATCAAAATATTAACTTCCAATTCTGACTTTCTATGTCAAAATTATTATGTGACAGTTTTGTATTTTGACATAGAAAACACACACAGTCATAACCCCGGGTTCCTGCAGGTATTCTTCCTGGGAAACGGGTAAATAATAAATGATGTATGTAATATAATATAATATGCAATTTCTGTTTTTTCACATATTTATTTTTGCTTTTTATTCTTGATAAGTATGCATCCTTTTCAAAAAGCTGTTTTCCCCGTCGACGCCACCGTATGACATCAGCATTTTGGTCTGACCTTTTCCTGTTCATTCATGTTTGTTTTCCGTTTCCCGCTCTCCTGACATGTTTTTGCCTCTTTCTCAGCAGAGTGACACTGAAGGCTGGAACCTGGCGGTGGCGGCGGTTGCCGTGGCAGCCATTGTAGTTCTGGTCGTGCCCAGCTTCACCCGGGCCTGAGGACTCTACACAGACAGGAAGTGACCCTCATGGTGACCCTGGGAACTCTGGGATTGTGGGATTGCCGTCACCCATCCAGCGCTGCCCTCATACATATTGCTGTCCTGATGTCTGCTTGTCGCATCGCTCCGTGTAGCCGGACGGCACCGCCAAAAACGTTTGGACCTGAACGCCACAGACGTCAGTGAGTGCTGGAGGGAAAAGCAATAAGATCGTTAATTAACAAAGTCGTCCATAAAGACTCGTAACTCTTCCTGCAGGTCGTCATTGTTCAGTATAACAGACGATTTATTGATCGGCTCTGTGGTTTTCAAACATCCACCGTCATGATCCAAATATCATCATATAATCATTTAAAACTCTTTTCACCTGGATTTTATATTCACAAACACGTCAGAGTTGTTGTGTTGTAGTTTCCAGTAAACAAGGTCCTGCAGTAGCGAGCACGGGACACAGACTGATACCACGGATAGAAAATGAAGAGATAAAACACAAAAAGAGCTGCTGATGTTAAAAACAAGTTGTTAAAAACATAAAATTCTGAAAGTACAGAATCTTTACATTGAAATTTGTACTTTTATGATCAGATTTTCACCAGTTTTTTTTTTGTGATATTCATTACATCAAAAATCTACCAGTTTAATATTCAAATATAATAAAAAGTAATAACAATTCAAAATAAAAATAATGATGTGGCCATAGAGCAGTATAATAGTGAATATTTATTTAATGAACATAATAGTTTATGTAGTAGTAATAGTTTGTGTAGCAAAGTCTAGGAACTTGGATGCCTGAAAAATAAAGAGTTAATGCTGCAGCCTTAGAATTAAAGCTGTGTCAAGTGATTTTTCACCACTAGATGGTGGAAAGTTGACTCCAAAACAAACTAAAAAGCAGAAGAGCTTTGATAGATACTAGCTAGTTCTTCATTAATGTTGTGTTTGTTTCCTCCTGATGAATCTAAGTCCGATATTCACTCTCCTATTAGCTCTGTTTTGGTCTCCACCAACTCCTGAGAAAAACATCTGGTTCTTTGGCGTGTTAGCATACAGTTAGCTTGTGTTAGCTTGTGAGTAAAACTGACTGGATCGGCAGTATTAGCGGCTGTTTCACTTTACACTGAGACATTTCATTCAGTGTTAAATATCAGAAATATTGAAATATATTTATGCAGCTTTGATTCAGACGCTGCCTCTTTGTCAGTCAATGAAGAAGTAATCAATATACTGATCTGTGACAGTTTGTGTTTATGAATGAAAACCTGCAACATAATTCTGGCTCATGACGGCAGCTGTTTGAGAATCACCAAATGAGTTTATTGACAAAACATGAATTCTTTAGAGCTGCAACTAAAAGTTAGTTTTATTCTTTATTATTTATCAATGAAATGATTAATTGTTTGGTCTGTAAGACGTCAAAATAAGGAAGCATAACAATGTTCAAACTGCTCACTTAGTCCGACCAAAAACCCAAAACTGATTCATTTATAAAAATATCAGAAATAATAGGGAATTCTTTATTTTATTATTATGATGTATCTCATTGTATTATTTTATTATGTATTTATTATTCATATTTTTTATAGTTTAAAAACAGCAAATGTTTGGGATTTTTACTTTATTAGTGACTATCAATCAATATGTTTTTATTGATCGACAAATAGTTTCAGCTCTAAAGCTCTTTGCCTTATTTTTCCGTCCTGGATTAAAAGAATATTTTGCACTTGCTGAATTACACTGATGACGGAGAAAACGGTAGCAGATCAAATGTATTTGTTTAGTGTTTTTAATACATTATAACGCTGCTTTAGTCCTGCTTACTGCTCATCTTATCATGTGTTTGTCCAAAAAATTACAACTACGGTTTATTCAACAGGTTCATTTTGTAGCATGAAAAAAAAGCAGATTAAAGAAAAAAATGAGTTCAATCAGCTTTATTTTACATACTAACCCTTTATAGATCAATTTAAAATGTCTGTATTTGTATATTTACAGTGAGACATCTACAGAAGTTAAAAAGCACTTTTTATTAGATATTTGTTGGAGATTAATCGTTTCCAAGGAGAGATTATTTGTGTCGACTGATTTCACTGTGCCAGTTTTAAGCTCAGATTGAGTTCCTTTAAATTTCAGAGGGATATTTTTGCACAGTGGGATGTTTTTTCTTGTTTGTTCTTGTTTTTGGGGGGAAAGCAGAGAGAGCAGTTTATTAGGGAAAATGATGTCACAGCTGTCATTACTAAAAATGTAAATGTTATTCATATTGATGATATTGTTATTTATTTAGAATTGAAAAATGAGCACATAGAAAGACTTGAACAAAATACAAAAATTGAAAATGAAAATTGTTTTTAGCCCAATTTGGAAAGGATTAATATTCTAGAGAAAGGAGGGTAATAAAATATTTGCCTTGGTCCTCACTAATTAAATTAAATACAAAGATATTCTGCAGGAAAATCATGTGACCTTCATTTCCAGCAGGTTTATTAAATGATTTAATATAACTATTAATAGTATTAAATGATTTCCTGGTAATTTATTTACAGTTAAACTACTGAAATTGGTCTTTCTGAATGTCATCAGCTTTTACAGTGAGAACAGGACTTGTATCTGTAGGGCTGGTCAGTAGTCAGTTAATTCAAAAGTTAGTTAATTCTTCTTATTTAAACAGGTTGTCTCATTGACATCTGTGCACAAGTAGGAAATGCTGGGGACACCAGTACAAACCCTAAAGTGAGATTATGTGACGATAAATTTCCCTTCATTTCCCATGTCACATTTTCAAGTCAGTTGCTTTAAAGACTCGAACTAAGCTAAAATGTTGTGTAACAGTAGCAGAAGTAGTGAAATTTTGTAAAAAAAAAAAAAAAAAGATGAATACCAGTTCAAAAAGTAAGAAATTAGTTTTGATATCAATTTGGATGTTGACTAAATAATCATTAATTAAAATCTGTCAAGTAGTGTCAGGAGGGATCTATGTACAAAACTGTGCAGTGGCGTTATTTTTTAAATAGAGTGAATAGAAAAGGACCAAGAATAGAGCGTTGTGGGACACCTTTACTAACAGTTCCTTGATTTGCCGCCACAAATTACTGATTAAGTTTTACCTGAAAAATATTTATACAACCATTTAATGGACCAATCATCTAATCTAATCCTAAAACAGATAAATATAAATAAATAGTGTGAAGACACAGTGCTAATTATATCTAATCCCCAAACCACAACAGCAGAAAAGACGTCTCAGATCTTTATTTACTGTGACAAGTCAGAACGACACATTTTCTTATTTTTTTCATATTTTATAGTTTTATAGGTAACTTTTTATTCAGGGTGATAAAATTCCCCCGTCCTCTTTTTTTTGCACATAAACGAGTTTCCATCTTTAAATGGATCTTGGTAGATTTATGTTTACATTTAAACGGTGACCAAATAATCATAAATGTTCAGATAATAGATAATCAGACGTTCAAATGACTGTGATCCTGTTTAGTTTGGAATCAGGACAAAAACTGTTTGTGTTTGTCTTGATTTGTGATTATGTTTGTGACCTTTACCAAATAACGCGTAGCTTCAAAATAAGACATTCCAGTTTATGTACAAGAGTCGGCGATATGACACTGTTTTAGAATTTAGATAAATAACACGATCAGCATGGACAAAATATCTGAAACACTGTACTGAATGAGATAAGACTGAACTGTCTACAAATGAAGAGGTATTAACATAACAACAACTGTAACAAACTGTAGGAATTAAATAAATTAGGTCATTATTTAGTATTTTATGATTAAGTGATGTATATTGTGGTTAATAGCAGGACTGTAATTGGGATGTAGCAGGTCCTGTATTGTTCTAAATAATTAATGGTATATACTGTTTGTCATTAAGAGATTTGTATGGTTTTGCATGACATTTAAACATGTGGCTACTTTAATCAGATTATCATTGAAAGACAAACAGTCAAATAAATTCTGTAAATAATGTCACACCGTGTTCGGTGTTTTGGTAGAGAAGTAATTGGCTGAAGCTGTACTTTGTGTTTCGTTGGGGGATTTTCTTTGTATGTACGGAAACCAACACCCACCAGGAAAATAAAACAAATCAGATGAAAAGTTAAAATTATTTAAAAAAAAAACAAACATAAAAAAAACAACAGGTGGTAAGTCAAAACTGTAAGATTCTGATTTTCTAAGTCAAACTTTTGAGATAAGTCAAGATCTTTACTTACTATATCAAAATGTATGGAAGCCCTTTCCTGCCAGAAAAGATGGATAGAAATTAGGTAAGATAAAAATAGAAAAAATGCTCAAGTCAGACTTCTGACTTTTAAAGTAGATATATTATTATTAAGTGATAATTTTGAGATACTGAGTAAAAGTTATACGATAAAAAGTAAAAAATTGGATCTACTTACTGGAACTTTTAAGGTATTCAGTCAATATCCTCACTTGTTAAGTTGAAATTTATGAGATGGACAAAATATTGACTGATGTACTATCCCAAAATTTGAGTAAATCTTATTTTATATCATAATTTTGACTTGAAAAGTCATAATTTTGACTTTCCATGTTGTATTTTGAATTACTGTATCTCATTTTTGACTTCGTAAATGAAAAAATGTACTTAGCATCTCATTCTTTTGTCAAGTTATAACCCAACTTTAACTTACTGTTACTATTTCATTTATGTCTTTTCGAATATTTAATCATTTTTGTTTTTGTTGTTGTTTTCGTTGTACATCTGGGCTTCTGTAAAATTGACACTCCAGTTTGCTGTTGTCTTTACTGTTTTGTCTCTATACTGTGTGTCTTGATGTGATGATAATGTGTCAAAATGTGTTTTTTTGTATTTTATTTGTGTATTGAATTACTTCCTCTGACACTGAACACCACAGTGTCATCTTGTGAAATTTTGTAAAATGTGAATGTCAGTTCAAAAACTGAGGAATGAGTTTTGGCAGAAAGTCTGGATGTTGACTGAATTATCAATAATCAGTCAGTTATGTTTTGTTTTTCTTACAGTTTATCATTAAAAACAAACAATCTTCCTGAAAGCTGCATGCTAATGTTACTCTGTACAAAATCTGTACTTATGTATGTTTTTTAATTAATATGTGGTCTGATTTGTACTGTATTGTACATCAAATAGTTCCAGTTTGAATCCTAGTTGGTGCTCGTTTTATAGGAGTTTATTTCATACAGCTGATTAAACTGCTGTGAAGAACTTCTGTCAAATGTTTGCAAAATAATGTAGCAGTATTAAGAGAGTGGGGATAGACTGATTATTGGTTTATTGATATCTACCAGCTGATGATGAATCAGTATCTGTGATTTTTTCTCAAAAATATCCCAAAATGCATATTTATGTGTAAAAGAAGGATAATTATTCGGTAGCATTTTGTTTTTGTGTAAACATTCTTACAGTCTTTAAGGGAATGTTTTGTATTTCTATCACATATGATATCATTCCTATCAATTTTTTAAACATTAACAAGGAAAGTCCCAGCGAATATGTAACGTTCCCCTCAGGTTAACGTCTTTTAATATTTTCCTGAACCCTTCAGAGAATATTCCAGGAATGTTCCTGTTCGGTTCATTAACTTCACGGACGTTCCCAAGGTTTCTACGTAACTCTCCTACATAAATAACACAGTTAACAGATGACAAACCAGCGATGCAACAGTCAGTTTTTGATTATTTATTTACTTTAAATGTCTGTGAGAGGCGACCAAACTGGCACCACATGTAGACATTACAGTTACGTCGCGGGTTTGTAATTCTGATCATGTTCAAGGAGCGTTTGTAGGAGCCACATATTTTTACAACGCAGGAGCAGAGTAGATATATTAGAAAAACTATGAACAATCGTTCTCCTAACCTCAAAAAACATTCCCATAACGTTCGTCAAACCACAAATATCTGCTAGTCTTTGAAACCAAAGTAGTTATTTTATTTGATCCTTGATTTTCTTTGTAGCTAATTCTCTCTTCATGATGTACCGAATAAAAATAAACTCAAACAGAAAGTGATATTTTTTGTTATTGGAGAGTCAAATTCTGAATAATTGATACTGATATTGGAAACCTCCATCAGTCTGTCCTTAGCTGTGTTTTGGTGAATGTTAGCTACTGTGTACAGCTCAGTGTTGCATGTTAGATTTACAGAAGTAGTGAATTTGCATGAAAATAGATGAGTAGACACTGTATGACAGTGGTAGCATGAGCGCTGTAATCCAATTCTTCCACTAGTTATTTTACTCAACAGACTGTTTTATCAATATTTTTGTAGCAAAAAGTTAAAAACTGTCACATAATATGTGAAATCCTCACATGAATCAGGTGTTAAATATGTCCAGGACATATTTAGCTTAGCTTAGCACAAGGAAGCAAGGGGAAACTGCTAGCCTAGCTCCATCCAACATCCAACAACTGTCTGATTTACATGTTGTATTTTGTTGTTGTGGCTAGTTGGTGTACAGCTAACGTAATCAATGTTACGTTAGGCGTTTATAGTGTTAGTTCGTTTAGGTTGTGGTAGCTACAAACACTTATATCTGATGTTTTTTCATCAGTTAGGTCTAGTATATGTACTTGTACTTAAACTCATGCAATGGTAGCAACAGACAGTTAGCATATCCGACATTATGCTATCATTCGTAGCCAGATTTTGATATGGTAGCTAAAACACTTAATGTATATCTGTTTTATTTTTTGTTGCTAACTGGTGTTAAACTGGGACATGTTTAGTTTAGGAAACTGCTAGTGAAGCCACATCAGGCATAATATTTGACAGCATATCTTTATATCTGATGTTATGGTAGTTGGTTAAAGCTAAGCAGTGTTACGCTAGATGTTTAGCCTAACTTAGCAAAACAATTGTTAGCCTAGTTTGATCCAACATGTTGAATGTTGTTTACTGAACAGAAACAGAAATGTGAAAAGAAGACGTTTGGGGTTTTAGCAGCAGTTATGTTTGTTGACCGACAACCGCTGCTACGCTAGCAATTTCCCCTGCCTCCAGTGTTTGTGCTAAACTAGGCTAAACAGTCCTCTCTTTGTACTGGACACACAGAAACTGATATCAGACTCTGCGGAAGAACAAGAGGATTTCACAAAATGTCTGACTGTGTTTAAATCTTCAGATTGGGCTATTGTTGCGCTGGATTCTGTAACGTTGTGTGTTGTTTTGTGTTTTTGTGTTTTGACTGTTGGACTCTGTGTTATTAACTGTCAGGTCTGAACTTAGCTTTTAGTTCGACGTCCAAACTTTGAGTCACAGAAAACTGGCATGATGTCGTCTGGCTGCTGTTTGATGTTCTGCTTCTGTTTGATTATTCACTTCCTGTTTCTGTGTTTCTGTATCTCTTCTTTAAAGGACTGAACATTAAACTGTATAACTGATGTCTTTGCATCATGATAACTTTTTTTTGTGATGATTTTATTAAATGGGCCTGTACATTTTGTAAATGAGCTGACTAATAAAAAGTAGTTTGTCCTACTTCAAGTGTATGTTTACTATGTGTTTTTGTTCATAAAGTTCGATTTAAAAATGGATTAATAATTTACACCTGTCCTGTATATTGTCACTAAATCTTATACAGTACAGGTGCAAATTATGGGCAGATTTTATGATAATAGTGATTTGTGTTTAATAATTGTTGTGTTAAGCTGCATTGCATTATGCTACCTTACTCTACGTTATATTATGCTGTTACGTTATGACAGATTAGGTTGTTGAAAGGGGACACTACGCTATTGTTACACTACACTTTGTTATGTTAGGTTACATAACTTCACATTGTGTGTTAACTCTTGTGTGTTAAATAAAGTTACATAACACGTTGCCATGTTAAGTTATGTAACTTAACGTTACTTTATGCTACATTACACTACATTCATCGTGGCTTTTTATGTTATGCTACCTTAGGCTACATTATGTTATGTTACTTCATGTTATGTTATATTAGTAACTTTACCTTGCATTGGATTACTTTATGTTTCATTGTTTTGTTTCATTATCATTGTCTATGTTACGTTACATTAAGCTAACCTAGGCTACGTTATGTGATGCTACGCTGTGTAATGTTATGTTACATTGTCAATTTGTATAGATAAAATATTTGATACAAATCTACAAAGCAAGTTATTGTTTTATACACAGAAGATATAAAAAATGTAAATCATCTTTCGGGGGACGAACGTTAGAAGTGAAATATTATTATTGTTGTTTTGAATCCCTCTCAGAACAGCTAACCTCTCTTTAAACTGACTTTACTGCACAGTTGCAGGCGTTGCAGCGTATGAAAGAAAGTTGTTCACAAGCTTGTTGGAAAAAGTAAACATATCAAGTTAATACTGAATAATTCTGTGCTAAAATCAGTCTGACGTTTGTATATGATGTGACTGATGAAGGAGACCGCTCCACGCAGTAAGAGAAAACTGAAAACAGTGACATGAATGTTATCTTGGCAGAACTCGGGTCGCACCATGATGAGTTTACGACACTTAAATCACAGATTAATGAGGTTTATGTAAAGTTGAACATCTTGAGCGACTAAGCTGAGATGGACAATAAAGTAAGGTAAATTCAAGATAACCTTGATTTACATATTCAACAGCTTTCTGCTAGAATAGACGGGATGGATGGAGCAAAGTCTGATGTGTCGTTATTGTGGGCCATCTGTTTGTTGAAGGAGAAATCCCTTCGGAGAGAGTGAATTCTTTACTATTTGAGGGGTTACATCGTGATCCTAGCTGGAGATCGTTAATGTGGAGCTGATGAGGCCTAGAGGACCGGGACCAGGTGTAGTCAAGGTGGAACTTGGAGCCCAGCAGGATATAGTGGCTGTGCTTCGTGATATGCAGTTTGAGGGATAATAAAAGATTCGCTCACGTTTTCATTCACTCTTCGAAGTCACAGACAGAGATGCTTAAACGTTTGAACTCTTCTCAGTGAAAAGAGTATTTCCTGACTGGTAGTAGGAGGCTGTTGAGGCGCGATCAGCTGGAGCCAGCGAACAGCGCCAGCCGTAACGCGAGGAGCGGTGGAGATCGAGGACAGAGAATATGGAGAACTGATTGGTAACTGCCCAACCGACATGTCTGACAATCTCACATTGTTGCTCTGGAACATAAACGATTGAACCCTCAGAAAAAGAATACTACTTGACCATAAACCTGATATTATCTCACTTTTATATTACATTACATTTCATTTTATTTAGCAGACGCTTTTATCCAAAGCGACGTACATATGAGACTGATACAACACAAGCAGGGATCTAGCCACGAGACAACAACACCAGTAAGTTCCATAAAGCTTAAATTTGGGCCCGATAGGACATAGATGCCATCAGGCAGTGCAACAAGGCAATGATTAGAGTGCATAGAAGCATGTTTTTTTGTTTTTTTTTGTATGTTTTTTTTCACCCTACAGTCCATCAGGTGCAGAGGTGTTCCTGAAAGAGCTTGGTCTTTAGTCTTTTCTTAAAGATTGAGAGGGACTCTGCAGATCGAACAGAGTTTGGTAACTCGTTCCACCACCGGGGAACTACAGAGCAGAAGAGTCTAGCTGGTGACTTAGGGTCCTGTTGTGGTACCAGGCGCCTTTCATTGGCAGAGCGTAGTGGGGGGAGGGAGTGTAGACCTCGATGAGGGAGTTCAGGTAGGCAGGAGCTGTTTTAGTTGCTGTTTTGTAAGCGAGTGTCAGGGTTTTGAATTTGATGCGGGCAGCAACTGGGAGCCAGTGGAGGGATATCAACAGCGGGGTGACATGTGCTGTTTTGGGCCGCCACGTTCTGGATCATCAGCAGAGGTTTGAGTGTACATGCAGGGAGGCCTGCCAGTAAGAAATTGCAGTAGTCGATGCGTGATATAACGAGAGCCTGAACCAGGGGTTGTGCTGCAAGCTCAGACAGGCGGAGTCTGATCTTTCTGATGTTGTTCAGGACAAATCAACATGATCGAGCAACTGAGGCCCCATGAACCTTAAAGGTTAGTTGGTCATCAATCATGACACCCAAATTTCTTCACTTAATGAAACACATTTAAAATGCAATGAAGCCATTGACTTACAGGCTTATACCTGGTTTGGTCACAACCCAACAACACACATAAAGGCAGCTGAAGGATCTGGGAAAGTTGGTTTTCTAGTTAAGAACAAACTGAGTTTGATGAAGTTAATGTAAAGAACAAATCAGGGATTCTGGCACTACAATTTAAAAACAGGTTTTCATGGCTACTGTTTTGTTAGTTTCAGCTGTTATTTACCTCCAGAAGGACACCACAAGATCTACTGGTTCTTATTCCCTTTTTTGGGTTTTTAGGCTCAGATGTTTAGTCTGTCTGATGTGGATGCTGTTTATCTGTGTGGGGATTTCAATAGTCATGTTGGTTGTCTTATATTATAATATTCCTACCAGAATTAATTAATCAGCACCATTAATAACTATGGGGAATACTTTTGGGCAAAGATAACTTCACTTCAGTTTCAGTTAAAGGAAAAGCAGTAGTAGACTAGATTATTGTTCCACATAAAGGCTTAAATGATTGTTTTCACCCTAAATGAGTTCACTGAGAGATGTAAATAACTGACCAGTCTTCACTGATGTTAAAGGTTCTAGTAAGACCTTATTTTGTTAAAGAGGATTCACATTAACAGTGTGCCAGAACCCTCTAGTCAATGTAACACCATATTACCTGACTGTGTCTAGATTGTGTGTCTGTGTCTGTACAGCATTGAATAAATGTGTTAAGAGGAGAAATAATAGCCATAAAGGTTTTAGAAAAACTTACGAACCCTACTGGAATCGAGATTAGCAGACTTTAAGAATAGTAGTAAAAAAAATGAGGGAAGGGCTGAAAGTAGAATTTAAAAAAAGAGGTTACACACTGTGAAACATAGTTTTAATAGAGGTCTTTCAGTGCATATTGATCACCTTCAAACTCATAATTCCCAACAGTTCTGGAGTGAAATTAATAGATTGAGTCCCAGAAAGTTTAGAGGAACACTCATGAAGGTAAAACTAGTGAATGTAACTCTGATTTAAGGGTTATATTATAAAAATGGGAAAAGGATTTTGCAGATTTGTTTTCTGGTTGCAACAATTATTTAATTGTAGGAAACTAGTTCAGAGGAGGTCACGGAAACTGAAATGAATGCTGATGTTTTTGAGTGCAAATCTTTTTTTATAGAAGAGGTAAAAAAACAAACAAACAGATAAATGCTGAACAGACGAAATCTCCAATGAAGTGTTGAAATGGCACAAGAGCCTTTTAATATTAAACCTGTTATTAAATCTTCATAAAATGATCCTCTTATTAGCTGTGTGTATAAATTAACCTGCAGACTTGTCGACCACCTTCAGAGGACAGTTTGTGAATGAGCATGTATTGATTATATATATATGCAGTCACTTCCATTATATGTGCAAGAACGAATAATAATAATAATGATAATAAACTTTATTTGTACATCACATCACATACATAAAACGCAGCTCAAAGTGCTTTACAGGAGAAAATAAAATCAAAGACAGAAGACACGATGAGGCGATTTTATAAATAAAAAAACACAAGATGGGTATAAAAAGTATAAAAGAAGTATCAAATAAAAACAGTGATGTTAAAAAATATTAATTAAAAGCAAGATCATAAATATAGATGTTCAGCTGCTTCTTAAAACTATTAACAGAAGTTGCTCGTCTAGTTTGTGGTGCGTAAAAACAGAAGGCTGCTTCATCAGACTTTTTATAGTTCATTTTTGGAACATTTAGCAAGTCTGTACGAGCTAAAGGGGAACGTATGAAGGTGCTGAACCATTAAGAGCCTTTTAAACCAGTAGAAGCATTTTAATATCCATCCTGAGCGACAAGCAGCCGGTGGAACGATGCTAAAACTGGAGTAATGTGATCTTTTCTTCTGTACGAGCTGCAGACTATCAGTGTTTTGGTTTTTTTTAGATAATCCTGAATAAAGTGAATAATAATAACAATAATCCAGGCGAGAAAATACAAAAGCATCTTCCAGTGTTAGATAGCGTCTAACTCTACAATATTATATTATATTTCATAGGTGATAAAAGTTCAACTTCATAACATGTTAATGTGTGAATTAAACTAACTCAGAATGAAGAATAACAGGTTCTTTATTTCTGATTTGTTCTGGAGTCAAACTTAAAGTTGCTAAAAGTCTTTTGTCTTTATTTAATTTAAGAAAATGATTGTTCATCCACTGTTTCACACTGAAGACGCAATTTATGAAGGGATTCAGTGCAGGTAAGGATAGAAGGTCTACATTTGTTTGTTTGGATTAACAGGAAACTTAAAGGCAGTTAGATTCTGGTGTCATTGGGAAGTTTTATTACGTCATTAAGTCTCCGTATGGAGCACCTGTGTTCAGGTTAATGAACATATTACTGGACAGTTTGGTGTCTGGCTGAGGAGTTAAAGCTGATGATCAGATTGTGGTTATATTATCATATGTGGAGGACAGACTGTGAGTGAGACTGTCCTGTCTATGAGGATGTGAGTGATGTACTTTTTAGTCAAATATTTGAGCTGGATGATTATTAAAACCTTGAGTTGTGCTTCAGGACGGAAACCTTTTGGTAGCAGATTTTATTTGCTAAATTTGGGAGAGAAGTCAGAATATTTAGTTTAAGAGCGAGCTGTGAAATAATCTGTAATTTTGTAATGAAATGAAATATACTTTCAGTGTCTTGTAAACCCGCGAGGACGCTCCACGTGCATGAAAACTTCACACACTGTATTTAAACCCTGTGATGATGAACATGATGATGAACTTTATTTAGTTGTCTCTATAATTACAGATCAGAGCTGCTGTTTTACTCTCATGATGACAGAAACCTGAGACCCTCCAGCGGGGGGGTGCAGATTATTAGGGGTGTGTGTGGGGTATTTCTAGTATTTCTAAATTCCTGGCTCCCTCTAATTGGCCGGCCACTGATGACGACATGTTTTATGCTTCTTTACTCACGGGCCCCCGGTGTCTCTCCCCAGTTTGGAGACTCTAAAAATATCCGGAGGTGTCACTGAGCAGCGGAGCCCCGCGGGTCCTGAGAGGGGAAGGGGGGGGCTGGGTGGGGGGTCCGGACTGAACCCGCCCCCCTGATCCGCCGCCTCCAATGAGCTGCGGCCTCCATATCTCCGTCGTATTAGAGGATGCCCGGGCTGCGGGTGTATATGGTCATGGAGGGGGCATTCCTGGAAGTCCAGCAGAGTGACGCCGAGCTTTTTAAACCTCAGCTTCACTTCTCCTCCACCCGCAGTCCTGCTCTCTCCGCGCCGCCGCCTGCGCGTCATTACCCGGACCAAAGACCCAGACGTCTGTCCGGAGGAACAAAACACTCCTTATTCTACTTTTCTGTCTTCTTCTGCTGCTTTTCTTCATATTTGATCCCCACAGGAGCTCATGACTCACCCAGGAGCGGATTAACTGATCTGCTTTCTAACTTCAGTGAAGTGTGTCACTCCCAGCAGGCTTGGCACTGCCCCTCCGCTCCGCCGTTTCTCCTTCTTTTCCTTTTTTTTTCTGCCTTTTCTTCTCTCCCACTCCGCTTTGTGCTATAAAAGGGGGGCACCATGATGAGCAACAGCAGCTACTTGGAGCCGCAGCTGCCGCCGCAGTTTTACCAGAACACCGACATCTGCGAGGAGGAGGAGGAGATGCCGGCCACCGAGAAGGACCTGGCCGAGGACGCTCCGTGGAAGAAGATCCAGCAGAACACCTTCACCAGGTGGTGCAACGAGCACCTCAAGTGCCTCAACAAGCGGATCAACGACCTGCAGAAGGACCTGAGCGACGGGCTGAAGCTGATCGGGCTCCTGGAGGTGCTGAGCCAGAAGAAGATGTACAGGAAGTATCACTCCAGACCCAACTTCAGACAGATGAAGCTGGAGAACGTGTCCGTGGCTCTGGAGTTCCTGGAGAGAGAACACATCAAGCTGGTTTCCATCGGTGAGTCCGTGACGCACGTTTGGAGAGTTTTTACGCAAACTTTTACGCAGCGCAGAGACACAGAGGTCAGAGTGAGTGAATGTTAGAGGGTGTGTGAGCTGAGTGACAGACTTTCACTTTGTAAAACATCATAAATAATAACAAACAGTCTCAGTGTTTGTTCATGTTGAATCTTCCTGACTGAGGTTGTTCAGGTGTGTCTGAGCTCCAGGTGTTAACAGCATCTCTGAACAGCTGCTGATTGGTCCTCAGGTTGTGTGACTGTGTGTTTCTTGCTCACAATCATCACATCAGCTGGAAAATATAAAAATCATTTTCTCTTATTTAACCTTAAAATATCTTTCATTTACCCTTCAATGCCGTGAAGGTGTTATATTAAGATTTTATGAAGATATATTACATAGATTACCTTATTAATGCCATTTAAAGGTACAAATCTAGAGATGGTTCTCAAGCTAGCTGATTATATTTTTAAGGGTTTTTATATTTCAAGAAGCCCCTTGATACTGCAAAAGAAAAAATATGGTTTTTAAACCTTAAAAAACTTTAATCCATGCTGAAAACCTATTAAAATATATTAATATATTACGCTGTATTATTATTGTCCTCTTAAAGTCCATCAAAAGTACATTTATTACCTTAATTTACTACATAGCATTAAAAAAAAGAGGAAACTTTATACCTGAAGTGTCTTATCTTCTCAGCTAATGTGAACGTTAAGAAATGGCTTTAATGCTGTTTTAGTTTTATCTCTTAAAATAGTTTAAATAAACTATAATTCATTAATTATCCATTAGTTATCCTTAAATTGGGGTCAACTCTATAAAGCTGTTTTCACAGAATCAGGTCTGGATATTTCCTGGAGTTGCTCTTTCACACATGTAGCACACAGCAGGAGATGTCAGCCGTGTTCTCACCGTGGATGTATAATACGAGCCGATGCGACGCCGCCGCCGCCGCTCAGCCTCGCAGCCAGTTTCTCCCAGTGGTCACTCTCAGTATTACAGCAAGAAATCCCGTCGTCAAAGAGACGTCTGTGAAACTGTTTACAGCGAACGTTAATTACGACTCTTTCTGTGATGAATTTTTGATCCATGGAGGTTTTATATTTGTGAAACTTAAAATTTATGTGACATCATCACAATGTAAAGTCTGTGGGCGGAGCCAGAAACAGTACTGTGTGCATATTCAGCAGGCTGCACAACGCGGAAGCTGGAAACCTTTTTTGGCGCCAGCTGAGCAGTTCTTACTGGACTGAATGGGCGCCATTTTTGGTTTGGTATCCAGTTCTTATAATACATCCAGTAGGTCTCACCTACTGGAAATACTCTGTTTGGTTCAGCTGAGGGGTGCAGGAGGCAGGACATGACGCAGGAAGTATACAAAGTACACAAATTCAGTGTTTTTAAGCTTTTCATCAGAAATAAAACAGCTTTTATTTTTATAAGAAATCACCAGAAGTTCTCTGTCCCATTAGCGTTAGCTCCACAGCGGAGCGTTCAGTCAAGCTTAGCTGCTTGTCATCGAGGAAATTGTTGAGAGCCTTTAAGAGCTTGCAAATGTCCCTGTGGTGGAGGTTTTGGAGGTCTTGATGAAGTTCCAGGAGTGCTTGAAGATGGTAAAGAGGGTCTTGTGAAGTTGTGGAGATCCTTGAGGAGGTTATAGAGGCCCTGAAGAGATTCCAGGAGTTCTTAATGACGTTTTAGAGGTTCCTGAGGAAGTTGTAAAAGTCAGTGAAGAAGGTAAAAATGTGTCTGTGGAGGTTTCAGAGCTCTTGAAGAAGTTCCAGGAGTCTTTAAAGGATCATTCTGGTGTTTTTCTTCTTGTCAACAAATCTCATATTTGGATCCAAACCAACGATGCCAAATCCTTTAGGCGAGTTCAGTGGTACCTTAATGTGAAGCATCAGTACTGTTGCTATGGTTACCAGCACTTTAATAAACCTTGAGTTGTGATTTAGGACAGACGTTAAACTGGTGACTGTTTTTCTTTTGCCTGCTCCAGTTTCTAAAGTTTCAGGAGACGGTTCAACAACTGCAAACAAATACAATCATGAATCAAGAGAAAGTTGGTAAAAACTTACCCAAATGACGCTGGACTTAAAGGAATAGTTCAACATTTTGGGAAATCCTCTTATTGTCAGAGACTCTGGTGTTCAGATTGATGGTGATCTCATCTTTTACAGATGCTACAAGAGGTTTCAGAGGTCTTGATGAAGTTGGAGGTTATTTAGGGGTTTTTAGAGGTCAAAGTTAACCAGGTTCTGTCCAAAGGCAACAAAATAAGCCTGTAAAGCTCACTGATCTTTTTTGATCATCTTGTTTGTTTAATGTGAACACACAGTGTGTTGTCTGGCAGCAGAGTTTTTGAACAATTTCCTGCAGAGTGTGTGTGCAGCTTCCTAAAGTCTCGTCGTCACGGCGAGGTTGCCAGGTAACCAGCAGAGATGCTGCACAGGAAGCCATGGTGGACAGATATACTCAGAAAGAAACGCTGCGTTCAAGTCATACAAGATTTATGGTAATTATCAGTTTTCCAACATGTAAATATGGTTCAACATCCAGGGAAACTTCTTTTAAGCTCTGATATATCTGACGTTTTCCCAAAATGTCGAACTATTCCTTTAATATTCTTTAGCTGAGTTTGAGACTGTCGCTCCGGCTGAATTCTGCTAACTTGTGATTAATATTTTTAATTGATTACAAACTCGCCTTTTACGGCTCACTGCTCCTCCCGCAGCAGCCAGACTGCAGGTGTGATATGATTTGATTTATTTATGGATCACAGACACAAAAACAAAAACCTGAGGGATCACATGTTAAAGTTAAAACGCTTGTTTCCAACATGGTCACGAGATGTTAAACGACAAAGAAACAATCCTGAAATCCAAAAACACATCATCACAATTTAAGAAATAAAAATAATAACTCCCACATTAAAAATACAAAGGATAATATGAAAGGTAAAGTAACGATGTTATTGCAGATTTCATTATAAATCTAAAAGTCTTGTTTGTTTCGGAGGTCTGTAACAGCCAATAATAATGACAGGTTTAGTCTTCATGCCGTTTCCACCTAATATGGAAAGTTACATACGTGAATATGAACATGTGACGTGTATTGAAAGATAAACATTGTGACGTTTAACTAATCCAGGAGTTTACAACATTACAACCTTAAAAATCTGTTGGTCCAACAGTGTCACAAACTTTTATCACAGTCAAAACATCTGATTGTTTTTAACTCAGTGGGTGTTAAAAGATTAAGCATAAAACCAATAGATTAATCGATGCAATTATTAAAATAGCGCTGAATATTTCTTTTGACTTAAAACTGAAATAAAATGAAATAATTTCTAGAAACAGTGAGGACTGTTGTGAAGGGAAAACAGATAATGCGTGAAATCAAAAACGTCTTTAAACGATCACATGAACGAACAAACGCTGAACTCAGTCAAACCCGAAAGACAGCAGGACTCCTGTGGAGGAGTGTTGGGGGTCTGAGAGGCCTGCGGTGGGGGATGTGGGGGGTGGGGAGGGTCTCGTTGGTTGGTGGTGTTGTTGGTGTAGGAGCTGATTGATGCAGGACAGCTGAGCTCTGCTCTCGCTCCACCGACAGCTGCTGAAAATAGATCCAGAGAGGAAACAGACGGAGGATTTCAGTCCAGACGTTCCTCAACAGACACAAAGTAGAACTCTGATACCAGAACAGCCTTCATATATTAAATCCACTCATTCATACGTTAATTAACCTCTAATTAGAGTGAGCTTCTGGATTTACAATTAAAAGACCCCAAATAAGGGGATCCTGTCATGCTATTTTGTACATTTTAAGGATTATTTTACCCCTTAAAAACCTCTTAATCCATACAGGAAATACATTAAAAATCATAGAGAGAACAAACCTTCTCAGTAGAATATTGCTTATAGTGTTAATATAGTTTTAAATAAAGAACTTTGCTTAGTAAAGGTCTTCCAAAATTAGAAGTTTTCTGATTTAAATCTGGAATGTCTGAATTTATTTGCGAGATGTTCACAACAAGCCAGGAAGGTATTTTAATCCTCGTGTATTCTTGCTTCTTGCAAACCAGAGATGTAACGTTTAGCGTTTCGGAAACGTACGAATTTGTGTTGAAATGTTTCTGACAGAGATGAACGTCTCTTCTCAGTCAGACAACAGAGAGTTGAGAGTCTACAGGCTAACATTAGCATGCTAACATGCTCACAGCACTAACGCTAGCATGTTTAGCAGGTATAATGTTTGCCATGTTGGTTTAGCATGGTAGCATGCCAGTTTGCTAGTTAGCAGTAAACACAGAGTAGAACTAAGGCTGATAATGTCTTTAGCTTTGTACATAATCTCACAACAATCTATCTGATAGTTATTGAGATATTTCAATCTGTCAGTTGTTAGCTTTGCAGCTAGCAGCTAGCGTACCGCCAGACTGCAAAGTAAAATATCATCATCTCTGGTGGAGCTCTGATCTTCGCTGAGCAGTTACACAAAAAAAGACTTGTGTGCAAAACTAAATCTTTTTCCTTTGCATTATTAAACCAGTTTGGACCAGAGGTTGTATTTATCTTCTCAGAATCACTCCCAGAAATCATGTTGAAAGTTACTAAAAATACTCCGACCTCAGAGTCGCCCTGAGACTCGTTTATGAAGCATCTGACTGTCAGGAAGGAGGACGAGTTTTATGACACTCAGAGCCACAAAGTAGAAACTAGGATGACGTGTCGTAGTTCTCTTACAGAGATATATACACTCACCATGCAGCCTTCACAGACTGTAAACAAACACACTCACATGGGTTAAAAAAATAAATGTAGCCTGTTAAGTTAATAAGTTTTAGTTGCTCTCACATGTGTCATATCTGTACGATCGATCCAAGTCTGATTCATCACTGTTGCAAAGCTGCATGTTCCCTGTTAGAGCTTTTGTTTTGTGTAAAAACAATCTTTCAATGAGGTTATTTTCATCAAGCTTTCATAAAACATCTCTTCTCTCTGAGTATTTCTGCATGAACGTCTCCTGACAGGTCAGAACTCTGCAGCTCCTAAATATCAGCAGAGATAAGATGCTTTTATTTCTCGTCCTAATGCGTCACTGATCATTTTTGGGAGTAATTTAGGAGCAATTTCCTGCTCTGAGGAGCTCGATAATTACGGCCCTTGGCGTCCTTTTTCAGCTCTCAGATTGTTCTCCCTTTATTCCCTAAAGTTCACGTCTTCTACCAACATGTACATATCATGTTATAAATAAAGGTAAATAATAAGAAGAATCACTGAAGCGTTCCCCAGTTCTTCTTCTTGTCTTGTCCACATGTTCTTCTGATTCTCTGCACACAGAGCTCATGTTGTGACCCTGATCGGTTCAATAAGATCTAAAAGGCTGTGAGTCGCTGTAGGTCTGATGTTCAGGTGTGTTTCAGTGAATGTGTGTCAGTGTGGTTCATTCTTAAACTGGTTGTTCCTGACCGAATCTCTCCGTCTGTAATGATTTCCATATGTGTTGCAGTCAGCAGAGAGGAATGTTCAGCTGGAGCCAGGACCCCCCCCCCCCCCCCATCACCTCCCCACCCCTCCACCCCCCCAACCCCCTCCTCTACACATTATTATAGAGTCATGCATCAGTCTGTCACTGTGTTTGCATCATATGAACCTTTTATATCAAAAATCTGATTTATATCAGAGGCATAAAGACCTAAAAAATGATAATTCTCCATTAAGTTTTCTGGAAAGAATGTGAATGAAATTTGTCCCTAAATAAAGGAAACAAGTTAA
>NC_089539.1:25718973-25873973 GCF_963924715.1 Thunnus thynnus | reverse complement strand
TTGTGTGTGTGTGTCTAATGAGATCTGTGTTACATTTCCTAAAACTAAATACATGTGAGGGCTTTTCTCTGTGTTTTCACCACCAGAGTCCAAATCTCTCAGTCCAGTCCAACACAATCTGTACAAGATACAACACACTGATTATAAGACGACTCCCTCGTTTTACAGCAGCTGTTTCAGTAAAAAAGCCTTTTTGAAGATAAACACTGACAGTCGACACGTCTGAGATACTTTAAATCCAAGAACAGCAGTGGAAGAAATATTCAGATCCTTTACTGCAGTAAAAGTACCAATACATCAATGTACAAGTACTCCATTACAAGTAAAAGTACATAAGTATTATGAGCTTGATGTAGTTAAAGTATTGCAGTAAAAGTACATAAGTATTATGAGCTTGATGTAGTTAAAGTATTGCAGTAAAAGTACATAAGTATTATGAGCTTGATGTAGTTAAAGTATTGCAGTAAAAGTACATAAGTATTATGAGCTTGATGTAGTTAAAGTATTGCAGTAAAAGTACATAAGTATTATGAGCTTGATGTAGTTAAAGTATTGCAGTAAAAGTAGTGGTTTGGTCCCTCTGACTGATATATTATTATATATGACATCATTAGATTATTAATAGTGAAGCATCAGTGTTAGAGCAGCATGTTACTGTTGTAGCTGCTGGAGGTGGAGCTAGTTTACACTACTTTATATACAGTTAGCTAGTTTAGTCCAGTGGTTCCCAACCTAGGGGTCGGGGCCCTCCAAAGGGTCAGCAGATAAATCTGAGGGGTGGTGAGATGATTAATGGGAGAGGAAAGAAGAAAAAACAAAGTTCTGATACACAAATCTGTTTTCAGTTTTTGGACTTTTTCTCTAATCTTTGATTTTTGCTGAAATATTGGATCATTTGAACATTTATTGAAATTAAAGCATGTGAGAAGTTTAGAGGGAAAAATCACTATTTGGTGGAGCTGTTAACGACTCACAGGCCGAATGCTGTTGTAATTTTTGGTGTAGGACTGTTAATATATCACTTTATGAAGTTTTAATATTTTTTCAGGCAAAAAAGTAGCAATTTAGATTCCCAATATGATCTCAGTTTATCCAAATAAGCGTTATTTGGATAAACTGAGATCATATTGGCTGCACCAACCTTGTTGGAGCAGCCGGCTGCAGACATCAGCTGATCTGATGCACCGGCTGTGTAAAAGCTGACATGAGCCGTTTGGCATCGTAGCACATTGTAATAAGCTGGATCGATATTGAAATATCATATCAATAAATCAGGTCTCTGCTGGATTGTTGCAAAACGGCAGCAAGTAATGAAAAAATGATGCTGGACAATTATTAGCACGCCTACCGACCACACCTCTCAACACCAGGGACAGCACGTCCACCGAGGAATTCATCAGTTTGCATTTAAACGAAACAATGTACAAATCTCCTTGTTGCCTATAAATAACTTTATAGGCGAGAACATAACAATAAATTTAACTTGCATCATCACAACACGATGCTACGAGCTGGTCACCAGTTTACAAAGATTAAAACGTCAAAATATTAAATCACAATTACACTTCCTTAATAACAAAAAGAAGATTGTCGGGTATTTTACACTTTGCAGTTTTTCTTCTAAGTTAGAGTTTCTTTTCTGGAGCTTTCAGCTGAATATTATGCAAGCTTATCAATGACACATTGATTGATTGATTGATTGATTGATTGGGGGGGTTGATATACTGCCCCCTATTTGTTTGTATTAGTTGGCCAATTCTTACACACTGAATCTTTATAATCATCAGCCTGTAAACACGTTCCTGTTGCGGGGGTGTCGTGAACATTTCAGCCTGCAGGGGGCCACCTGCAGAGAATAATAATAATAATAATAATAATTCTTTCCCTCCATCGTCATGATTCCGTTTTCCTCTTTCCACTCTCACTCTATCACTTCCTCTCATAAAGCTTCTCTTTCAAAATGTCAGCATTACACAGTTTCTCCGTCACCCTCGGGGCTGCACAGATCAGGGGTGTGTGTGTGTGGGGGGGGTGGGGGTTGGGGTTTCCTCAGACACTGTAGTCTTTCTATCAGGACTCTATTGTTTCTCTGCAGCAGGACCTTTCACTTGTTTGTTTGGTAACCCTTGGTGACCAAGTGTCAGACGTTAACGGCTAAACAGGACGTGTTATTGTGCAGCTCAGAACAGCAGAGTCCATTCAGACTTAACAGCTTTCTGCTGTAGAGTGAGAGAGAGGCGTCTCTGCTGCGACAAAAAACACACACTCGGACTTTTAGTTTTACTTTATGAAAATTTGTTTGTTTGTTTTCCGTGCGAACAGCGAGCAGCAGCATACAGCCAGATACAAGACATGACTTTACCCAGAGCTGAACCCTTAAACATCTGAATCAACCTTCATCTCTTCATCATCATGTTAGACATCATGTGACCAACTTCACACCCACTCAACATACTTCCATCCATCCCACCTGTCAGAGGACTCCTAACCTAAATTAATTTGAAGAATTATTCAACAATAGAGCTCCTGTAACTGTTTTAGTCTCATCAGATATTATCGTAACCATGCAACACAAGCTAGTTTAACTACAGTTTTTCCCTTTATGTTCAAGACTTCAGGAACTCGACTTTAAGAACATAAATGATTATAAACTACTTGAAATCATAAAGTGGATTTCATATATTTTATTCATTGTATTGTCAGGAGTTTGTCTTGTCTGTGTGTGTTTTATTTTGCGATGCAATGTGTGATGATGTAAGTTGTTATGGTTGAATTGTCACAATGCGAAGCTTCTTTGTGGATAAGTGCTGCAATGCTGTAGCTAATGGGGGGAAAACTACATTTGTATACACCACTGCAGCTCTGTGGACTTTCTGGTTGATGAAGCGTCAATCATAAGTCTGTTTTATTTGTTCCGTTGCTGATGTAACGAAGTGGAGCCAAATGCTTGCAGCCCAGCTGGGAACCACTGATTTACAACTCCGTTCTTATTAAAGGTTATTCACTTTTACTACAGTCAAAGGTTTAATGCAATCCTGCAAAACGCACCAACATGAATAAATATTAAATACGTTTCTTCATAATGTGACAAAAAGTTAATTGATTCAACAGTTAAACATGACAGCATGAAGGCTGGACTGCAGGTACCAAATGTGTCCAAAGGATCCAATCCGTAGCCAGGATTTTATAAACAGTCCAAACCTGCTAAATGACAGAACTGTGACGTAATCAGACTGCTGTTAAATTACTTTATGTTCATCAAATGAGTTCAGAGTTCATCTGAGCTGAAGAGAAAAGAAGAACAAACACATCAGCCCCTGTTTCCTGGGGAAAGATTACAGCGACGCTCCGACCAAAACACTTCCTCTCCGGACCCGACTAATCTCTGGACACAGAGTTTCCTGAGTGTGTGTGTGTGTGTGTGTGTGTGTGTGTGTGTGTGTGTGTGTGTGTGTGTGTGTGAATAACAGTCATCTGACCTCAGAGGAAAATTTGATTTCATGATTGTATCCACAAGACAACGGAAACACTCGTTTGTACATCTATCTTTGTGAGGACCCTCGCTGATATCATGTATTCCCAAACCTCCCAAACCCTGAAATGAACCTGATTCTAACCTGAACTCTAAAACCAGGTCTGAACCCTAAAACAGTCCTTTGAAGGTTTGTGTCAAATTGAAAAATGTCCTCTATACAAAGGTTTTAAACTCAGATTGGTCCTCACAAAGATAGACAGGTAAACCCACACACACACACACACCTTCTCCACAGGGATTTAGTCAGTACAACCAGGTCCAAATATTAACACACACATAAATACACAGCTGGAGAAAAGTTTATGAGTCAGTTCAAGTTCACCCGCTGAAAGAAGTTAAAGTGTCAGTTCAAATAAAAGTCTAAAAAGTGTTGAAGAGTCAGATAAAGTTCAAGCACTGAAACAAAGTTAAACTGTCAGTTGATGTAAAAGTGCTGAAAGGAGTTGAAGGGAGAGTTGATTTAAGAGTTTAAGGGTTTAAAGGAGTTCAGGAGTCAAGCGCTTAAACAAATTTAAGCATCAGTTGAAGTGAAAGTGCTGAAAGACGTGTCAGTTCAAGTAAAAGTATTAATTCATATTCGGGCCCGACTCTGGAAATCTGTTGGCGACGACGACATTGTGTCAAAATCCGACTGAATTCATGTTGTCGGATCAGTCGAGCCAATGAGAATCAGTTGAAGTGAAAGTTGCTGAAAGGAGTTGAAGAGTTAGTTGACGTCCAAGCGCTGAAAGGAGTTAAAGTGTCAGTTAAAGTCAAATCACTGAAGGAAGTTGAAGAGCTGATTGGTGTTAAAGCACTAATTGAAGTGAAAGTGCTGAAAGTCACTTGAAATGACAGTGAGAGCACTGAAAGTTGATGTAGAGTCTGTTGACGTTAAAGCACAGAGAGAAATGTATCGTCTGCTGAAGTGACAGTACTGAAAGGAGTCGAAATGTTAATTGAAGATCAAACAATTAAGCAAATTTGCAAATGAGGGAAACCTCGATGATATTCTAGGCTTAAATAAAGGTTCGAATTAATGAATGAATGAAGATACTGAACAAGGTTGGTTCTTCAAATCGACAGTTAGAATAGAAATTAAACCATTAGCCTGATTTTTCGCTTGTCCGTCTAAAAAAATATTTCAGAGGCTAAACGTTGCTGGATAGTTTCCTCTGTCCTGTCAAGTTGATAACGACAGTTTTTAGTTTTGCTGCTCAACATGATGGAGCTCAGGACCTATCAGGACGCTGCTTTGGACGTGTAAAAGAACATTAATTAACATTAGATCCTGACCGACGCTGTTGGCGTGTCGGAGATTTAAATAATCATTGAAGTTATGCTGCTGTGTCTTGTGTGTAAATGTAAACTCTCTCTCTCAGTTTTGGACGGAGCGGACCCCCGGTCCGCTTAATAACAAACAAATTTGGTCTTTGAAAATGGAAATGATGTCTGTGTTTATTTGCATATAGAGCAGGGAAGTGAGATCACTCAGGATGCATATTAATACCAGGTGTAAACGGGGCCTTATTTAAGGGTCAGACATTAAAAAACTGTCAACTGAAGAGAAAGTGCTGAAAATGATTTAGAGATACTTGAACTGAAAGGAGTTAAAATGTCAATGAGAGATGTTAAAAATGTTAAAAGGAGCTGAAGAGTCAACTGGAGTTTAAGCACAGAAAGTTTTTTTTAACTTTGAGTTCAAATGAAAATGTTGAAAGGAGATGAAGAGTCGGTTGAAGCCGAAGCAGTGAAATGCTGGTTCATCCTGACACAGTTTGAACTCTGCTCCTTCATCTTGTGAGCTCTTCATGAACTCTAAGCATGTTATAAATGCTAAGCGGTGTTAGCATGCAGCCAACGGTCTGCCAGGAACATGTTTGATTTATGAACTTATTTTCTGTTTCCTGATGGGTGACGATGGATCAGAAACTTCAACTGTGTTTCTCCAACGCGCCTCACAGGGGGAACATGAGGTTTTCATCCCGACTGTTTAAAGACGACACACGTTCACGCGGTGAAAACACGATGACCTCGATCCAGAGCTGAAATAAAAATAAAAACACAGATTCAGGGAGGCAGAACTGTGAGTCATCTGTGGTCTCGTTGCAGAGTTTTGGCTGAGATGCAAAGTGTTTCAGAAAGAAAGAGTCGTCAGACTGAAAGCTGGTCAAAGAATTAGTTTTCAGTTTATTCGGGAACGACTGTGGGTGACGGCGTTCTCCCCGCTGCCTCAGATTCCTGGATGTTAGCGTGTATTTGTGTGTGTGTTAGTGTGTGTGTGTGCATGTGTTTCTTATTTAAACTGACCTCATTCCTCGGACTCGGGGTTGAATGACATCATCCTGCAGCAGCTCTGCTCGCTGCTGTCGATGGATGAAACCTTCAGAGAGAGAAAATAAAAGCCTCCTGACATTAAATAAAGATAAACAACGTGAAAGCCAAGAGCTTTGATTTTGGACACAGGAACAGATTTATTGATTTGTTGAAACAAAGCTGTGATCGTTAGAAAACAAATGTTGTGACAGTCAGTTAGGATGTGATTAAGTCTACGTCAAAACTGCTTTGTATCAGAGCTTAGGGTCTGTTAAATCGCTGGTAACCATGGCAACAATAAGCTAAGTTAATAAAACAAACTTAACCAACAATGACAATGAATCTGACCAACACAAATAATAGACTTGAGTCCCGGGAGCTTGTTAAAGTTATATTGTAGAGAATCAGGAAACCAGAGATTTCTACCACAGACTGTAAAAATTATTTTGGACGAGAGTTGCTAGCTTGGTTAGCACGGTGCATGTACAGTCTATGGTCAACTGTTATAATGCTAATGCTAATGCTAATTTTCGCTCATGAAAAACAGGCTTAAAACCATTAAAACAAAATGTACTTACTGGAAAAAACTAAAGATCCGACTCTTTAGAGGGTTTTTTTAGTACAACCAAACACTGAACAAGACAAAATTCACCCGCGTACAGTTTTCATGAACGAGGAAATTGACTGTAGAGACTGAAACTTTTTTTGCACCAGGCTGTAAACATGTTTATTTCTGCTGTAACGTTGAGCATTTTAACATGGGGGTTTATGGGGATTGACTTGCTTTTGGAGCCTCAAGTGGCCATTGGAGGAACTGCAGTTTTTGACACTTTGCGTTGCTGTTTGATTTCTACAACCAGTTTCAACAACTTTTTGCTTCTGTGTTACAAAAGAATCAAAACAAACGTGTATTTTTGTCTCTCCTGTGCGTCAGAGGACATTTACATCAGGTGCAACTCTCCCAGGTGATGCTGCACATCAGTTACAGATGCACTGGACATCGATATGCATGTCACACCATGTTTGTATTTTCATGCATTTATGGATGCTGTTGAAATGAAGAAACAGTAAGATTTCCATTCATGATGAATACTGAAAATTGTGCACTTAATTTCATTCAGCAACTGTCATTCTCAGATTGAATATTTTATCCTACATCTATGAATATATATTGAACCATTATGAAGCTGGTTCCTGTGCTTCCTGTAGATCATTTAGACTTAAATCTATCTTTAATTTATACTTACATTTCATATTACAGTATAATCTGTACATTTCCCACAACTCCTCACACAATCTGTTGAAGCTCAAATCTTTTCTCCTCATCAGCGTCTTTATTTCAACAAACTCAACTTCTCACAGTCGATATGATATTTTATATTTGAGCTACAAGTCAAGGAGAGAAATATTCCAGATAATTTCAGGTCATATTTTGAAACTAACTCTCAGATTCACTCTGAGTCAACCAGACAATCATCTGATCTTCATCTTCACAAACATCTGACAACAGATTTCAGTCAAATACAGGGATCCAAATTTATGGAACTACTTTTCTGAGTCCTTTAGAGCAGATTTAAAAAGGATTTAATTTTGGTTTTATAATTTTATTTGTTTTTCTTAATTGTCTCATTTTGTTTTTCTTGTATATTTATGTATGTATATTATTTAGGTAGAGGTAATCAATAAGTCTCATAGGCTTCTTTCCTATTTGCTCGATTTTGATCTGCGCAAAGAAATAAAATCATAACTCAAATATTATAAATAAATAAACTAGCAGGAAGTGAGACAGTTTGCAGGAGTATTTTGTCCTTGAATGTTACACGTTCAGGTGTACGTTCAGGTGGTTTTTTAATATTTTCTCAGACGTGTCGCAGTGGAATTACAGACTTTCCAGTTTTTCAAGTGTCTGATTCTGATTTAAAAAAAACCCACATTAACTTTTTCTATTTTGCTGTAAACGTCTCAGTGCTGCAGAAGGTGACAACAGGCTGAAAGTCACAGATTTCAGCTTCATATAAATAAAAAACATCTGCTGACTTGTATATTTTATGAAAGTATTGATACCGTGAGTGTAATGAAAATCTCAGACATCTCATATGAAACCTGATGACACTAAACACCAACTTGTCCCTTCGTCCCTCCTTCTGTCCTCCAGACTCTAAAGCCATCGTGGACGGGAACCTGAAGCTGATCCTGGGTCTGATCTGGACCCTGATCCTGCACTACTCTATCTCCATGCCCATGTGGGAGGACGAGGACGACGAAGACGCCAAGAAGCTGACGCCCAAGCAGCGTCTGCTGGGCTGGATCCAGAACAAGGTGCCCCAGCTGCCCATCACCAACTTCCACCGAGACTGGAGGGACGGCAAGGCACTGGGAGCTCTGGTGGACAACTGCGCCCCAGGTAGGACCAGGACTGATGTCCCAGACTCTAATCGATAATCAATAATCCTTATAGTCAACTACATGAAAAAGCTGAAAAGGCTTCATTTTGGATTAGATGCTTGTTTCATTTTAAAGCTATAATATGTAATTATTCCACATTAAAATGTGTAAAAACAACTAGACCTATGTTATATATGTTGTTGAGTTGTGTACTTACATTATCCCAAATGTTTCCAACAATGTTCAAACTCAGAGAAATCTGTAATTTAATCAAAGTAACGGACCGTTTCATTTGGTCGCCTGTCGATGGCGTCATACCTCCTCTACCAAAGAGTAAACACGCACCAGATGCATACGGCGGCGCTGTGTTTGTCCGCTACAATGGCGTCTACCAAAGAGTAACTTACACACATACAAGATAATACATCGGCGTTGTGGTTGTTCCACACAAACTGTTATAAATGGACTTTTATTCAGTTTTAAGCCACATTTTCATGATAAATTTAGGTGGTTTTTAACTATATCTTTTAGCCGGAAGAAGGATTTTAGTCATTGGACGTCTGGATCTTAAGTTATCAGAGAAATAAACTGGACAAACATTAGCAGCAGCTCGGCTAACAGCCCCTCCAGGAAGTCCGGTGGTCACCAAACATCGTCGGAGAAATATTGATTTTTTTAGGTGAAACAGCTTTAATTAGTATTTTAATGATTTTAATCTGCGTGTACATTTGTGTCTGGAGAGGAGGAGACCTCTGCGGATAATTCGGCTCCCGGTAGAAACCGGCCGAACATCTGGATCTAAAGTTATAAGAGAAATAAACCGAACAAGTGTTAGCAGCAGCTCAGCTAACAGCCCCTCCAGGAAGTCCGGTGGTCGCCAAACATCGTCAGAGAAACACTGATTTTTTAGGTGAAACAGCTTTATTCAGTGTTTTTACCTGTAATCTCCGGGTCCGTTTGTTCTGGAGAGGAGGAGACCTCTGCCGGTAAAAACATCCTGAATGATGAACACTGGAGTAATCCTATCCCGCTGAAGCTGGTTATTTAACAACGAAGACAACAACTCCCATGATCCCTTGCTGCTTCACACCGTCATCACACTCCGTCTGTTGTTATTGTTTTGATTGAGACGCCTAGCGGCTGAAATTACATATTGTGTGTTAAAGTGTTATTATGAAGCTGAAGTGTCAGAGAAACTGAAGGGAAAGTTGTTGAAAGGAGTTGAAGAGTCAGTTGAAATTTAAGCAGTGAAAGGACTTAATGTGTTTGAATTTCATCTTGAAGTGAGTTGAAGTGAAAGTGCTATTACGAACAGAAGTTCAAGTTCAAGCACTGAAAGTTTAAAGATTAATTGGTGTGAAAGCACTGAAAGAAGTTGAAGTGGCAGTTGAAATTCAAACACTGATTGATTTTACAGCAAATACAACTTAAAGACTAAAGAACAACTTTAATGTCAGACTGAGAGCTTTGATCAGGGTAGCGGAAATACTAAAGGGGGTTGAAGTGTCAGTTGAAATTCAAACAGTGAAAGGACTTAAAGTGTTTAAATTTCAACTGACGCTTTAAGTGAGTTGAAGTGAAAGTGCTATGTGGAGTTGAAGTTAGCTCAAGCACTAAAGGAGGTTTGAGTATCAGTTGATGTGAAAACCTTGAAAGGAGTTGAAGCGTCAGTTTTAGTTTAAGTGCTCAAAGTGTTTGAATTGGTTGACAGAGTCGAACCACTGAATGGTGTTAAAGTGCAATTTCTCATGTGAAATAGATAAACAGATAATAGCTTAGCTGAAACATTTAAATGACTTTTCATGTTGAGTCTTCGGAGCTTTTAAAATGTCTTTGAATGACAGTAATAGAAAGGAACTGAGGTGTGAAAAATGTCCCCACTACACTTCACTCTCTGAACTGTCCTCACTCGACCCGGTCCTCACAGAGGTAGAAGTACAGCAGCACACACACATGTTCCTCCTGTCAGTTCAGTTAAATCCTCTTAGCAGCTTTATCACAGACGAGTGTAAGTGTTTATTTATTCTTCATGTCGGCAGGAAATGATTCACGGCTGCCTGTTTCCTCTGAAAAGGTAAAAACATCAGCTGGATATGAACTATAGTCTTAATTATAATTAATTATGGTCTTCATCAGTTGGTGATTAGAAGGTTTGTGACCAGATTCTCAGTGTTTTCTACTCTGATTAAACATCTGAAGAGATAAAGACGTGTGTTTTTATTATTGAGGGTTAATAAATTAATCTTTAACTGAATTCTGTTTTTCAAAAATGATAAAATACTGAGAACTGCGAGAAAATGTTTGGTCTTATTTACGCATTTCTTGTTTAACTGATAATCAGACAGCATTAATATTCAGGTAACTTACTGACTTCAGGTCTTATAAAGAGATGAACTGTACAAGAATATATATATCCTGTTAGATCTGATCCTGATTTAATAAAATGATGGTAGATCAATAGGCTGTTGTAGTTTTAAGGAGCTGGTATCATGGTCACGTGCGCTGCTAATAGCGGGCAGAAGCTAAAGATTCAGTTTTATATTTTTTATTTCTGAGTCACTTTGAGTGAATTCAGTAACCATGGCGACATGTTTTGTTTTTTGTCTCCATAGCAACAGCAGCCGAGGCTCATGGGAGTGGTAGTGTTCTCACAAACAAAATGTGATTTATCAGAAACAATGTAAATAATGTAAAGTGGTGTCAATATAAACACTTTTTAAGTTAAGTTTAAGTAAAAGCGAGCGGTGTTGAGGCGGTACTCGTTCCTACGTCACACCAGAAACTCAAATCAGATCTACAGGAAGCTTTAACATGAGCCCACCGCCGCCGCCCAGGGCCATGCTGCGTGTACGTACCTTCTGTAGTTGCAGTTTGTATTGCAGTGACACTAGAACTGTGCTAAAGCTAAGCTAGCGACCTTTAGCTATGTTTGAAAAAATTGACTTGTGAGGAAACTTGGACACGATCTCCCCGTCCTGAAACTTCCTGTTGAGTCTCAGCTGTGCAGCAGCAGCTTCAGGCTCTGCTTCGTTTATACTGTCTTACATCTGCAGCTGCACACGTTACTGCAGGTAAACACGCTGCTGCTCTCATTAGGTCCTATTCTGATTGGTTGGAGGTGAAGGTGGGGGCCACACCTCCAGCCAATCAGAGTAGGGGCTCATTAATAATGTAGATTTTATGTAAATAGCTTCAGAAACATCCTGCAACAGCCTCCATAGCAACGGCAGCCGAGGCTTGTGGGTATTGTAGTAGTAAACTAGTGTCAGGATATAAACCTGTCGCATCATTCAGAGTCTTGAGTTTCTATGTTCAGTAACATCGAGGAGATCAATTAAAGCAATATTTGAAATGAGAATACAGAACAACTCTATTAACTTTATTGATCTGTCAGATCTTTAGACTGACGGGGCTTCACATCCGGGTGTTTCTTTATGAATCTTTATTTAACCAAAAGTTTTATGTTGTTTCATAAAACAAGAAGTAAATCAGTCAGTAATGTTAGTATTGTAATATTTATCCAAATATTTACAACTAAACAGAACATCAAGTTTCTATAAAACATCAGCCAATCAGCTCGTTGATCAGGTGACAGCCAGGCGTTTCCCATCATGCTCTTGATCATCACTGTGAGGTTGCTGTTGTTACGTTTGTATGACGTCAGACACAAATCTAACCGGCTGCATTGTGTGTTGATCGCCAGCGATCGATTCTGCGCCTGCAAATCAGCCTGTTAACTGACTTTATGGAACATTGTTGATGTTTCTGAACATCTATTTTGGTGTTTTTAGTGTCTCATGTGTGTAATTAACCACTCTGCTGTGTTTGTGCTGCCTTCAGGTCTCTGTCCAGACTGGGAAACATGGGATCCTAGTCAGCCAGTGGAGAACGCCAGAGAGGCCATGCAGCAGGCTGACGACTGGCTCGGAGTGCCACAGGTGACTTTTTATCTTTTATTTTGTTTGTTTTCGTCCGCTGAGAAGCAGCTGAAGCTCTGTGCTGTGAAGATCTTCTTTTACTCTTTGTAACATCTGTATGAATGAAGATGAACTATAAACAGAGCGAAATGCACCTTCTTATCAACAGGTGACATATGTTATGACATGTGACATGTTATTGTATAACAAAACAAGCAGTGAATCAGACCTGGAACACTCATAGGAACAAAGCAGCATCATAAAATACTCATCACATCATTTTGACAACCATAAAATATTTCAGGGGAAAAAGGCAAAAAAATTGTATAAACTGTGGAAGCTCTGCAGATTAAAGCAATAAAACAGTTTGAAGTCACCAGGCTGTTCCCTCACGCTGTGTTTATAAAGTATATGTTGTATGTTTTTGTGTCAGCTGTGATCCTGCAGGCAGCTGTGTGTTAAATACTGACCGAACGTCACTTAGCAGCAGAGACGCTGAACACAGTGAGTCAGTGAAAACAAACCGATGATGAACGATCGTAGTTAAAGTCATATTTTCCATCTTTAGAGGACGTGCCTGAAGATGTGTTTTTAAAAGCTGCAACCAGCAGCAGATGTTTTTAGTGTTAATGAGCAGCAGCGGAGAGTTCCTGATAGATCACAGCTGGATTTGAGTTCAGGCTGCTTTTGTGTTTTTTTTTTTTTTTTTTACCTGCTTCATGTCTGCAGGTCGCTGCTGAGACGAGGCAGGAAGTCACAGAAAAGAAAGAGTTTTAAAACTCAGCTATGGAGACTTTCGGTTTCTGTTCATGTTCTTCTTCAGTCTCTCTGAAAGGGATTTAAAAACTTGTGATTAAACTTTGTTTTAAAAACTCTTTATCTTACATTTAATGTGCTCTTCTGAATATTTATTTTTGTTGCTGTAGATTAAAAAGCAGGTCAATTTAATCAACTCAATTAGTTAATTAACGTATCATTACTCTCCCTCAGTGGTGGAATGTAACAGAGTACATTTACTCAAGTACTGTATGTGATGATACTTTTTACATTTCAGAGGGAAATATTGTACTTTCTACTCCACTACATTTATTTGACAGCTTTAGTTACTTTTCAGATGAAGATTTGACACAATGGATAATATAACAAGCTTTTAAAATACAACACATTGTTAAAGATGAAACCAGTGGTTTCCAACCTTTTTGTCTTTTGACGTCTTACAAAAAGCAGTGTGTAGTCGGGGTCACATTTCACATGTCTATGAGTTGTTAACAGCTCCACCAAATAGTGATTTTTCCCTCTAAACTTCTCACATGCTTTCATTTCAATAAATGTTCAAATGATCCAATATTTCAGCAAAAATCAAAGATTAGAGAAAAAGTCCAAAAACTGAAAACAGATTTGTGTATCAGAACTTTGTTTTTTCTTCTTTCCTCTCCCATTAATCATCTCACCACCCCTCAGATTTATCTGCTGACCCTTTGGAGGGGCCCGACCCCTAGGTTGGGAACCACTGGACTAAACTAGCTAACTGTATATAAAGTAGTGTAAACTAGCTCCACCTCCAGCAGCTACAACAGTAACATGCTGCTCTAACACTGATGCTTCACTATTAATAATCTAATGATGTCATATATAATAATATATCAGTCAGAGGGACCAAACCACTACTTTTACTGCAATACTTTAACTACATCAAGCTCATAATACTTATGTACTTTTACTGCAATACTTTAACTACATCAAGCTCATAATACTTATGTACTTTTACTGCAATACTTTAACTACATCAAGCTCATAATACTTATGTACTTTTACTGCAATACTTTAACTACATCAAGCTCATCATACTTATGTACTTTTACTGCAATACTTTAACTACATCAAGCTCAGAGTATTTTTCATGCACGACTTGTACATTGATGTATTGATACTTTTACTTCAGTAAAGGATCTGAATATTTCTTCCACTGCTGTTCTTGGATTTAAAGTATCTGAATCGTGTGAGAAATTTATCCTCAAAAATTCACATGATGGTTTATTAAGCTACAGGTAACCATGGCAACAACACTGATGCTTCAGGCTCAGGAACACGATGAGTTTATAAAATTTGATGCACTGTTGGACATTTTTCTTTAATACTTGTACTTCCTCTGTGCTTTTACTGAAATATAATTTAAATGCAGGTCTTCCTCCTGCTCCGCTAATGAACGACAGGATCTGTTAAAGGAGCAGCTGTTTAACATTTAACAGACATTTAATGTGTTCAACAGCTGCACACAGACACACAACCACAGATAGCAGATTTTCTCTTTCGTCTCCAGTTTCTCGTCCTTTTATGATTTTGGACACAACACAATCAGATCTGATGTATTTCTTCATTTTAAATGTTTTATTTCCCTTCTTTGATGTGTTTTTGGCAGAAAGTCTCTTTTTAAATTGTTCCGAATCGTTTGATTTGCAGTCATTGATCTGATCTGAACGTCATGTCCACAGGTGATCGCTCCTGAAGAGATAGTCGACCCCAACGTGGACGAGCACTCGGTGATGACCTACCTGTCTCAGTTCCCCAAAGCCAAGCTGAAGCCCGGTGCCCCCCTCAGGGCGAAGACGCTGCACCCAAAGAGGGCCAAAGCCTTTGGACCAGGTGAGGACAAAAACATAAAAAAACACACACAGCACCAAACTCCGTCCAAAAAAAACAATCATTTTTAATCAAGTTTTATTAACTACATGTGAAAACCAGCTGTGTTTTTTTAAGTGTTTGCCAGCTGGGACGGTTTGAAATTTCCTAAAAGCAACATGCACCAATAACACACTGAAAGGAACAGTACAGCTTTTGGGTGAATTGTTATTTTTACATTACAGATTTTTAAAATTTTTGGACATTTTAGGAAAAAATATAATAATCTGCTTTTCCACTGTCAGATGAGAATTTAAGATTAGTCATTCTCGACGTTTTCAACGATTATTTACTTACCTGAGTAACTGATATGCAAGTTTTTCTGGAAAAATGCAGATTTTTTTTTTGAGGTTGTTATTTTTTTTTAAATGGCAGAAAAAGAAATCAGCACATTTTGTTATTTTGTAAGAATTATCCTCATAATTATTTATATTTATATAAGTCTGAGTGCAGTTGCTGCTCTTTAAAAAACAACTGATTTCAACATGCAAGGTTTAGTTAACGTACATATTGCTTAATTATTTTCATATCTTTCTATATTTTGACACAGGCTTGATTGAAGCTTTTGCGCCTGAGGGACTCGATTTGAGTCGAGATTTGTTCCCTTTAATCTGAACATCATAACTGTGTGAAACCAGAACGCACAGACATCATCCACACACTAAAAAAAACCTTTACAAAGACGTGTGTGTTTCTCTGTGATGTGTTCAGGATCAGCACCACTAAATCCACTCTGACATCAGAGGAACAAGATGCTCCTTTTAACTCGACATCTTGGTTCAGAATCTTTAGTAAAAGTTTTTACAGCTTCATCTACTTGGACAAAGATGGTTTGTCAGAGAGAGAAATGCAACTCTGTTGTTGTGAGACTGAAAAAGTTGGCAAGGATTGTGTCATTTTTTTCTGTTCAAAGAAACCACCAGAGTGAGAAATATATATACGTCTGTAAATATGAGGTGATGTTTGCTGATTCTGCACATCACTTCAATATTTTAATAATCTTTATGGGGACTCCTGGACATTCAGTGTCTAGTAGTCTAGTACTGATGAATCCATCGGACTCCCGGCTCAAACGCTGCTCACAGTCTTGAAATCATTATAATAATATCATGAAAAGCATATTTGTACTTCTTCTTCTTTGTCTGTCTCTCAGGTATTGAGCCTCGAGGTAATGTTGTTCTGAAGCCGGCAGAGTTCCTGGTGGAGACAGTTGAGGCCGGACTGGGCGAGGTTCTGGTTTATGTAGAGGATCCAGAGGGACACACAGAGGAGGTGAGAAGACAGACGCGTTAACTTTAAATAAATATGACTTAAAGTGAAATAAAGTGAATTTCACGGTGCTCTCCTTTTTTTGTCTCCATCAGGCCCGAGTGATTCCCAACAACGACAAGAACAGAACCTACTCAGTGGTCTACCTGCCCAAAGTGGAGGGGCTTCATAAAGTAAGTAAGAAATCACTCTGGAAGAAATATCCTGAATTATACAGTAAAATATCTACTTACTAGCTTTCTGAGCTTTCAGCCACATCCCATGGTCTTTTCTAGAAAATAGGTCAGGATCTGTTATCGTCACGATGAGGTTTTCATCCACATTTTGGCCTAATTTGCTGATCTTCATGGTTCTGTTACTGCTGTGCTACTTATGAGTCCTAAAGCCCAATAAGTTGACACTGACGTTCATTTGAACTTGTAATTTCTACGGAGATGGTTGTGCTTTCATGTCGTGCTGCAGCCCGCAATGTACGGTACTAGTTGCCACATCTTATCTGTAAGTCTTGCCTGGACTGGTTCTTTGAATCCAGCTTCAGACAAGTGAGTGTTTGTGAAGGAAACCATATCTTTCAAATCATGCAGTATCTCCTCTGGGTATTCCCCTTTTGCTTCATGAAGACCAAAACTTCTTCAAGTGTTCTTCAAGAGCACATGAACGCTCAATCAGCTGTTTGTTTGCAGCTTTCTTGCAACCACACAATCGTATGTTTGGTAAAAGAAGCCTTAAAGTTACATATTCTACAAATGTAATGAATACAGAAACTTTGACAGGCCGGTGTGTTCTTGTTGCTCCCAGGTGAAGGTGCTGTTTGCTGGGCAGGACATCGACAGAAGTCCCTTCATGGTGAATGTTTCGAAGGCCATGGGCGACCCCAGCAGAGTTCAGGCCCGTGGGCCGGGACTGCAGCCGACAGGAAACGTGGCCAACAAGCCTACATACTTTGATATTTACACTGCAGGTAACTCAAACTGAAACTCTGATTACTGAACATCATGAGTTAAAATCAAAACATTTTACTATTTAGACAAAGCAATGACTACTTCATTTAAGTTGATTCAAGTAAAATTTATATACATGTAACTGTAGCTAAAGGAGAGCTTTATTGCAAAGTTGTGTTTATGGCATATATCACAAATATGCATATGTATGTAACAGCAACTCAAGGACAAAGTATATATTGCAAATTTGCACACATTGTGTGTATTTATGTCTGTACATACCAGAAACTCAAGAGAGCAGATATCAAAAGTCTCTGCACATTTGAATAGGGGACTTTTGAAAAAATATGAGAAAACTCCAGCACATCGTCTTGAGTTTTCACAAATTTTCGATAACAAAACATTGTAAACTAATACAGTAAATTAATGTCAAACTAATAAACTAATAAATACTAATAAATACTCAAGCAGTAAGTGAGACAGTGTGCTGGAGTTTTCTCATTTTTATTCAAGTGATCTTTAAATACAAATTTGCACCAAAAACCAGAATCTGTAGGTCACACTAGCAAGACTCTAGGATTACTGTTTTTTCTTTAAATGTTCATACCTTCATCTGTTTTGTTATTATCCTTTTGTAATCAGTGACAAGGATCAATACCTTTACTTCCATTTTATCATGGATAGAGAATTTCTCACTTTCTTACGATATATCTCTGCAAGCTAAGCTGCAAAGTTTCCATCTGTCTGATATGACTGTCACATTCTTCCTTCAGTCTGAGAGTCTCGTTGTCTGTCTGTCTGTCCATTAGGGGCGGGTGCTGGAGACGTGGGCGTCATCATTGTGGACTCAAATGGCCGGAGGGACACAGTGGAGATTGTCCTGGAGAACAAAGGCGACAGTATTTTCCGCTGCACCTATGTTCCCGTCCTGGAGGGGCCTCACACAGTTTATGTGACCTTTGCTGGGCAACAGATTCCCAGAAGCCCTTTCACTGTCAACATCTCTGAGGGTAGGTTTGATAAGTTTATGTCTACCACAATGGACACTGTCAGTTCTACCTTTTTGTTTATTCAGATGGTGTCTGTGGTTACTTAAAATGTTTTAAAATCTAAATCAAAGCCAGAATTTTCTTATAAATGAATTTCCAGGTAACAATAAAATGATCTTGAAATGTTATAAAGTTATTCTGTATTCATTCTGTACATCAACTAATACAATTATAATGAACTTTTTGTCCTTCCCCCTAGTAACCACCATCATCCGCTCCTCAGCATCTCTTTCTAATCAGAGTGTATGTCATCATGAACTCTGATGTCCAGACTGACCAATTAAAGAACTAAAAGTCTTTGATTCCCATAACAGTCCAGTCTGGGTCCAGGTCTGATTGGAAAGTTGGTTCTTGCTCCTCAGTTCTGGAAACTGGATGCTCTCATGGTTTTGGGCTATGCTGTTCAAATCTTCTAGCAGAGGTGTGGCCTCCAGTCACATGACTCGGACTTGACTGAGTGATTTGCAACTTAAATCTGGTAGCAACTTGACCCTTTACTTGAGTTGAATGTCTTGAAATCCTGCCCCAGATCCAAAAACTCCAGAGTCCTGGCTGGATTCAGATGTTCAGGGTAGTATAATTGTCTTTGGGACAATAATTTGAGTTGCTTTTCTAGATTTGGGACTTGCCCTCAGACTTGGGAATCTTGACTTGGGACTTGCTTTTCTCAGTTTGCGACTTGATCCTGGGTCTACCTGTTGACTGCCTGTGACATGACTTTGTCTGCCTTTCCAGACTTGACAGACTCAGAACATGAATCCGGACTTATCTATTTTTGTTTTGGGACATGACCTAGGACTTGTCTCTCTTCATTTGGGACTCATCTTTGGACATGCCTATTTTGACTTGACTTGGAACTTGCTGTCTTGATTTGGAACTTGGATTGGAACTAACAGTACTATTGGCTTGGGACTTGATTTGGGAATTGCCAGACTTCGCATGGGACTTGTCTAAAGACATGATTTAGGACTTGTCTGTCTCGATTTGGAACTTGACTTTGATCCTGCTGTTGTGACATGACTTGGGGATTACCGATCTTGACTTGAGACTTAACTTAGGACATGATCTGGGTCTTGACCCTGGATCTGCATGTTGTGACATGACCTGAGACTTGTTGACTTGATTTAGAACTTGCTTTTGTTGACTTGCGCCTTGACCCCAGAGCTACCTTTTTTAACTCGGTTTAGAATATGACTTGGGGCTTTTCCATCTTTGACTTGGGACTTGCCTGTCTCAACTTGAGACTAACTTGTGACTTGCAGAACCAGTCTTGGTCCTGCCTCTGCCTGCTGCTCCTGCTGCCTGCAGGTCTGCAGGTCTGGTGGTCTCTGTCCTCCCTGCTTGTGTTCATTTGTATCATCACTGTTGTTCCCTCCTTCAGTTCCACAGAGCGTCCCACCTCCTGGGTCTCCGGTGCAGATTGTACCTCAGACCATACGCACCCCACCCTCAGACAAGACCAGGAGAGCCCCCCCTCCAACTCCGCCCAAACCCAGGCGACCAAGTTAGTACAGGCCGGGGGGGCGGGGGTGTGACTAGAGCCTGCCTGCGCTCGCCTGGTCCCTTCCACCTCAACTCAAAACCATCCCCGCCTCGACCCCTCTGGAAGGGGTTTCTAGCTTTACAGCATGTGCAGCCCCTGCTTCGTCCTGAGCAGCTTTTTCTTCTTCTACAACCTAAAAAACTGTGTGAATGTGGATGCGTGGAGCCCTCTCTGGACGGAGTCAGTTACCTCAGGTCCACTGCGATTTTATCTCGCCTGGAATGAGTCAGATACTTTTTTCAATCTACCTCTTAGCTTAACCTACATACTGTTCATTTTTACATTTGAGAGCAGAAAAAACAAACTAATCACTTTTCCTCTTGCCTGAAATTGTATGATTTCTACCACAACCCAGAGTATACAAAAATGGAAATATTTAAACTTTTTAAAAACATTTTTGTGCAGCTGATACACATTTTTGTAGTCTTTGACCCATATTTATTAAAAAATTCAAAAATCACCATTCAAAAATATTGTTGTATTGTTGACATTTAATATAATTTATTGAAATCATTATGTTCTCCTGTTTTATGTAACATAGGACCATAATATAGTGTGATTGTGAATGTGTTTTCTCCATAAGCGTAAAAACTAAAAAATAAACTCTGACTTCTCTCTGAAAGCTACATTAAGGATTAATCACCATTTATCTGTGACTGATGAGGTACTCATGAATGTTTTGTGGTTCAGTATTTAAGGGTTAAATTACACATATTCAGATTAATTCAGTTGTTGTAGGGCAGGTTTTTTAAGACAAAACATTTCTGTCCTCTGAGCTTGATTTTAGGTTTGAAAATTCCATTCAGAGCATGTCGTGAATACAGTATATGTTTGTTTTTTATCTTCAAGAGAAGGGGGGAAGCTCTGAATCAATTATATGGACGTTGTCATCAAACTTTTTTATTGTTACTACAATTCATAAAAACCCCTTGGACACATCTGGTTAACTGTACAAGTTGCAGATAAAAGCTAACAAAGATGCTAAGTAAGCTATGTAGCCTAGCATTTCTTTGATTGTTGATCATTTCTCATGAATAAAACTACAAACTGCGGCTATGAACTAAACCAATTCAGTTTATTCTGTATTTTAGATAAAACAACTCATTATCAATATATAACTCAAGACTTTAAGGCAGAAAAACTCGTTCCTCCAATGATTTTAACCCGGCTAACCAAACCTGGATTTCCAAATCAACACCCAGGTCAGGTTATATTTTTTGAATAATTTTTTGATATTAGTGCCAAAACAATACGAGTCTTATGGTGTGTTCAGACAGAACGCGAAGCGAGTTTTTGCCTCGGTCATTCATGCCTATTTGACCACTGGACCGTTTGCATTTATTCTCCCCAAACACCCAAAAGTGTGGGTAACTGTACGTTAGCTGTAAACTAGCTAGCAACAGACTAGCTCTGTATTTTTATAAAGTAGATACATTAAGCTCCAAGATACACACAAAGTTTTCACTCAACATCTATGCATCTAATCACATCATTGCACTGATTTTGTATGTAATTGTGCTGCATCTAAAATTTGCTTTGCAATCTGTCTGAACACACAGTTAGCATTAATACCTCAACGATACTTTTCCAACACCTTGTTTTTCTAACAAATGCTTTTTAAATGTAATAAAATAAATCAAGTTGTCATTTAATGGTAAATGTCTAAACACAAACAGCCACACAACAGCTTTGCCTGATTGTAATACCGTCTACAACAGGAGAAATTATGATCAGTAATAATAACATTTTACTTCAAACTATCCAACAGATATACAAATCAGCAATGTGCACCAAGTTACTGATATTTAATCATCAACCAGAGAGGGTGTGTTAATGTGTGTGTTTCTTGTCAACATCTGGAGGCAGAATTAACCCTTTTGGAGGGTTTGGATCGACATCTTTACAAACAATCCAGTGTTGCTTTTATTCTTTAAACCAGATATTTTTGTTGGTGAAAATAAACAAAACATGAAAATCTGTGTTCCCTCCATTAAATTAATTCTGTAATTAGAGAAACTATTAATGAGAGAAGATAACAATGTTGACAAAACAAAACTGACAAATCTCCAATAATACATACATATATAATTCTAAATTTACTTAACTACATATCAACTGATCGGAGAACTATGGGACTCTTTTATTTTCTTTCTTTATTCTTTTATTTATCCTTTGATGAGTGTGAATGTGACCATATAGATGTTTTTCACACATGTGCCTTCATCATCCTCATCATCTACTCGACCTTCCCACCTCCTCTTAACTTAAATACACACTGTAGCTCTCCTTCTCTGTTCCCACGCTGCATCAAAAAACTGTTCATTCAGCTTTTTCTGTGTAATTTTATCTGTAAACAAAACACCAAATTATTCCATATGATTAAATAGTTGTGGTTATTTAAAAGAAGCTCACTGCCTTTAAACGTTTTTTAACAGTTTCTATATGTTTCACGTCTTGATTTTCATTCTTTTTTCACGTGTTGAAGTCCTGAAGCTGCAATCTGAACTGAAAAATCTGTTTTTTGTTTTCATCCTGTCTTCATCTTTGCTGCTTTTCCCTTCCAGCCTCAGCAAACTGCTTCTCTCAGTCAGCTGACTAACAGTGTTACTCCTGCAGCCGTTTCTGTGTCTGTTTGTGTTTGTGTGTTAAATTTTAGTCTGTTGACATTTTGAGACATGAGGTCATTTTGGTAAATATCACATTTACAAGGGATTTAGTTGGGGATTAAAGTGTTGGTTTTAAAAGCCCATTATGAGTAATTAGGGTGTAAATACAGATTGTAAGGTTGTTAAAAGACAAAACATTTCCAGAAATGACACTGATGACAGTTATAAAGTCTTTGCCTTCACATCATGTTGTGCTCCTCAAAATGGAGCCCAGTCTCTCATGAGAAACGTTTTAGTTTTATGTTCGACTTCAGGTTTAGATTTACTGAAAGATAGAAAAACAAGAGTGTATGTTTGTGTGAGTTTTTCTGTTAGGCTCATGATAATTTTATCATCACCTCTCAGTCTAACCAGAGTGTCCCATCTCTTCTTCTGATTGGTCCACACAGCCTGTAACCCCAACGTCTGCAGAGCGTCGGGGAGAGGTCTGCAGCCGAAGGGTCTGAGGGTGAAAGAAGTGGCTGATTTTAAAGTTTACACCAAAGGAGCCGGCAGCGGAGAGCTCAAAGTCACCGTGAAGGGACCAAGTATGAAGCTACATCATTTAAAAGACACATACACATCTGAAATATGTTTTTCCATTGACTGTTTTAAATTTTTATATCAGTATTTTAGTTTGAGACTTTGGATGATGTTTTGGTTTTGAATCTAGAGGGCCTGGAGGAGCCAGTGAAGGTGCTTGAGATGGAGAACGGCGTGTTTGAGTGTAACTATTACCCTATTATGACGGGGAAATACACCATCTCCATCACCTGGGGAGGACACAGCATCCCACGCAGGTGAGGCAAAAACCTGCTGCGACGTTCAGATCAGTTCATCCAAACAGGATACAGAGAAACAAACACATGTATTTGTGTTTCAGTACTTCTTATGTTGGATATATATGTGTATGTGTGTGTATGTGTGCGCTCAGCCCATTTGAGGTGCAGGTGAGCGAGGAGGCGGGGCCTCAGAAGGTGAGGGCGTGGGGTCCAGGTCTGGAGACCGGGATGGTGGGGAAGAGCGCTGACTTTGTGGTGGAGGCCATCGGAACGGAGGTGGGAACGCTCGGTACGTCAATAGACACAAATGTCTGCTCACACACCTGACAGGTGGCTGGGGGTGGAGTTTGAAGATGCTGTCTCTTTGGTCCAAACATTCAGTATTTCAACAGCTAGAGTCCAGATTTTTGTAGATTTACTGTTAATATTCATTTGTCAAAGGAGGATGAATCCTACATTTACATTTATTCATTCGGCTTTTACATGAGGTAAAATCATGTCGCAGTAGACCAGTGCCACAAAACTCCTTCTGACACAAGAGCCACAAGTCACAAGGGTGCATGAAGTAACATAAATCTTCTAATAAGAGAGACAGAGAGCATGTTACATCAGTACGTACTCTTGCAAGAATTAGATCTCCAAGTGTTTTGAAGTGAAGTCAGAAGGATTCTGCTACAGCAAAGGAGAACACAGGAGAGCGGTTTGGATTGAGATTTCCTGCCTCGCAGTGACGAGTCGTCGTTTGTTTGCAGACAGTGATTAATGAGAAAGCTCATGAACCGAAGTGAGGGAGTTCAGGTAGGCGGCTGCTATGCTGGTGGCTGCTCTGTAGGCGAGCGTTAGTAACTTCAAGCGGTTTGGCCAAAAAATAAAATGTTACAAATATTTCAAGCTTGAGGTTTGATCACGATTTGAATCGATTTTTGTTTGGCTGCAAAACGCAGGTGAACATGTAGAGTAAATATTCACGTCACATTTTACAGGACTGTCGTGACTCAAAGCAGCTAATGTAGCAGCTACTTTTTGTGAATGTTATAATTACTAGACTTTCACAATTCAGACAGTTTACACATCATACAGAACAAAATTGATTTAATCAAAGTAATGTGATATATCACTGTGACCTACCAGTGGAGTCATGAAAGTGGAGTGATATGAGCTGTTTTTGGCTGTTGGCTGGAGGTTTTACAGTGCATGCTGGCAATCTCAGTAAAATCACTGCAAATCATCTCTCAGCTTGACTTACAGTGCATGATTGCCAGCAGATCAATGCTTCTACAAGGAGCTCAGTGGCAAAGTCAGTCAGATCTGAGGATATGATCTTTCTGATATTATATAATGTGAAGCGACATGAGTAATGCAACATGTTGTGAAAGTTAGTTGGTTGAGAGATGAGTTGTAGAATGAACACAAGGAAGTCAGAGACTAAAACCAACAGACTCTAAAACTTTGAACAGGAAAAGTTCTGGTGAGTTATAGTGAGACCAGCAAAGTGGTAACCTGAGTCTGAGGAATAACACTTCAAATGTTTATGCATCTGTCTGCAGGTTTCTCCATCGAGGGTCCATCGCAGGCTAAGATCGAGTGTGATGATAAAGGTGATGGGTCATGTGATGTGAGATACTGGCCAACTGAACCTGGTGACTACGCCGTCCACGTCATATGTGATGACGAGGACATCAAGGACAGTCCCTTCATGGCTCACATTCTCCCTGCTGCCGATGATGTCTTCCCAGAGAAGGTCAGAACACAACCTGAAACTAACTGAATTTAACTTTATGATATTGTTATTTATTATTAAACATGATGTGTTGAATTGTCTTCCCTCCTCAGGTGAAATGTTTCGGTCCAGGTCTGGAGCCGATTGGCTGCATCGTGAACAAACCTGCTGATTTCACCATCGATACCCACGGAGCCGGAAGAGGAGAGTTGAAGCTCTATGCTCAGGTTTCACATCTTATAATGAAATAATATGAATCTCTTATTTTGTATAATGATAAGTTTGCATGTATAGTGATAAGTTTTTTATAGCAACTAAGTGAATCTTGTGTTTGTGTTTGCAGGACGCGGAGGGCTTCCCGATCGACATTCAGATCACAGATAACGGAGACAGCACCTTCTTCTGTGTTTACATTCCCACAAAACCCATAAAACACACCATCATCGTCACGTGGGGGGAGGTCAACGTCCCCAACAGCCCCTTCAGGGTACACAACCCACGCACTTCACTTTCATTTGTTTGAGTCTTGAAAATCACCTTGTTTCTTAGGAACAGTGCTTAATTTGGGAAAATGATTCAGACACGGAAGAAATCTTAATCTTAAAAGAAGCATTTATCTGACAGCTGTTCTGTTCTTGATATTTAATAAGATATACTGTTTCACAGGAACATTTAGCTTCACATCAGTTTTGGAATGGAAAAATAAGATGAGATATTTGGTTTGGTTTATTTGGCCAAACAGTATCATGTAAAAGCAGAACTATAGGGGACCCACTGTTGAACCTTGAGGTACTCCACAAACACATGACTTTTTTTTTCTTCTTTAGAAAAGATTGATGACAGTTTTAACATTTTTAAATATAAATATAGGTTCTATAAGATGATTATGTATTAAGTATACAGCTGAAAGAAAACAAAACAAAACTCTGCATGATGTGACCAGCGGCTTATGGTGGCTAATGTTAGTTAGATTAATCTTTCTCTTTGTGGTACTGTTTCACTCTGTTAAAGCATTTATCGTTATCCCTTAATCATTCATTGTGGCTGCGATGGTCGCTGTTTAATATTTTGCAAAATTACACAAATTAATGTATTGAGAAAACAAAGAACAAATGACTATGTAAGCTGTTTGCAAACATATATAAAAAGTAAAAGGATACTGGCAATCAGTTGTGACAGCACTGTAGTAACCAAAGTCGCTGTTGGGTTAAAATAAAACAGGGAAAGAAACACAAGAATTTGGACGATCTGATCTGATCTGGTTTTAAAGAAACACTTTTGCTGCATCTATAGGTCAAGCCAAAATGTGAACGCACTTCAAACGTTACTAATAATCCATCATTTCACAGAAAAAACTGTGTGGACACAGCTACAGTAACTACAGTAGTGGATCTGTAGACTGTGGTGGATGTTTACAACAGACTTTTGGGTCACAATTTGACTGTTCGCCTTCATTTTCTCTTCTAAATATGTTTCACTAATAACGTCATTGAAACCAACAGAACAGAAAACTACAAAAACATAAGCAAAGTTGTAATAAATTATAGTTTTTGCCTTTTGCCCTAGTATCTATAAACGTTTGCATTTGTGGATCAGGTGACCATTGGAGAGGGCAGCCATCCAGAGAACGTGAAGGTTTACGGTCCTGGTGTGGAGAAGACCGGACTGAAGGCCAATGAGCCGACGTACTTCACCGTGGACTGCAGCGAGGCCGGACAGGGTAACACACCTTCAATCAAAATCACACCTGTCTCATGTCTTTATCCTGTTATTTTAATTATCACATCACTTTAATTCTGTCGTTTTTTTCTTGTTTCAAACCACTTTCTGACACATCTGACTACTTTCCAAACTACTCTAAAAAGTGCTAAAATCTGACAAAAATACTATTTATTTTGACTCCCAGGTGATGTCAGCATCGGGATCAAGTGTGCTCCAGGTGTGGTCGGTCCTGCGGAGGCCGACATCGACTTTGACATCATTAAAAACGACAACGACACGTTCACAGTGAAGTACACGCCTCCGGGCGCTGGCCAGTACACCATCATGGTGCTGTTTGCTGATCAGGTGAGTCATCTCAGCTGGAAGAAGGTTTCTGAAAATGTTTTCTCTTGAAAACAAGACATTTTAAAAAAAAAAAAAAAACCCTTTTAATGTTCAAACAGGAAATCCCCATCAGCCCCTTCAGAATAAAAGTGGACCCTTCTCATGATGCAGCTAAAGTCAGAGCAGAGGGACCCGGGCTCAACAAGACAGGTGAGCTGACTGAACATCATCACTGTCATAATCATATTCATATGAAACAGTTCAAAGAGAAGAATATAAAGTTAAAAACATTGTTTTTACTCTGGATTGCTTTATTTATACACACTTTTAATACACTTTTGATCATTCATGCTAGAATTAATTTGTGCATATGTCAAATTTCTAAATTTGTTGATTTTTGTACATTGATTTATTTCATAGCAACAACTGTATTAGTGAATCATGATGAGACAATTAGTTCTCTGGAAATAATTTATGTGCTCCTGAATTATTAGATTTGGTGCATAAAATTTTGGTGTTCTGAGCTCTAAAATCATCTTATTAGTGCATATAATATATATATGTAGATTCTGCCCTGTAATGAAATTTGTACTCCTGAATTATGTGATTAGTGAATAAATTAATTATAATCTAAAGAAACTGCTAATTGGGTTTAATATGGGTAAAATTTTGAGAGATAGACATCATCTTTGACATCCTTTAACTACAACAAAACTATTTGTTTTGTTCACTAATTCATTTACACTAATTAATATTTCTCCCTTGGATTTATCTGGCTCTGTACAGAACTTACAGATAAAGGAAAACATACTTTTTTTTTTTGAAGTTTAAAAATAATAAATAAAAAAAGTCAAATGAAAGCTGAATTATCAGACATCTTAGCTGGATGAAAAGTATTCAGAACGAGTAAATAGCTCAAATATAACACTTATTAGCATTATTTTTTTGTGTTTTTAAAGCTGAGTTTCACATACAAAGAGTTTGTTTTGCCATAACTGAATTATTTTGTGAAAGTAAACAAAACTGCAGAACCTAGAGCTCATTTTTTAAAAGACAACCTGACAGAATTGAAAATATAAAACCAAGTTTAAATGTTGTCGTAATGTCAAATCATTTCTAGAGTTTTATTTTTTGTCCTCTTTGCTTCCTGTCTGAACAGTTGTGTTTCATGATTATTAGTTTTTTTAATATATTTTATTTCTGATTACCTCTGAAGGTGTTGAAGTTGGTAAACCGACTCACTTCACCATCTACACAAAGGGAGCCGGTAAAGCCAAACCTGAGGTCCTCTTCACTGGAGGAGCTAAGGGAGAAGCCGTCCGAGACTTTGAGATCATCGACAACCACGACTACTCGTATACCGTCCGCTACACCGCCATCCAACAGGTGAAATAAACTTAATCTGTCAGATCAACGATCAATCAGCTGTTTGATGAACCTGAGTTAACTGTAGTTTGTGTCTCTCTCAGGGAAACATGTCCATCACTGTGTGTCACGGAGGAGACCCCATCCCTAAAAGTCCGTTTAACATCAGTGTGGCACCGCCGCTGGACCTCAGCAAGGTCAAAGTTCAGGGGCTCAATAACAGTGAGTACATCTGAGGCTTTTATTTAGTAACAAGAAGGAAATTACAAAACATTCATTTTGCAAATAAAAAGATCTTTTTTTTTTAAGGACAAGTGCCAAAATTCGCTGGTTTCAGTTCCTCAAATGTGATGATTTGAAGCTTTTATGTGTCATACATGATAAAAAACTGAATATGTTTGTGTTTTGATTGATTGATTGTGTTGATTAGACAAAACGTCACCTTGAACTCCACGAAATTATAACAGACATTTTTCATTATTTTCTTAGAGTTGGTAGGTGATAGGTGGAGTTTTAACTTTTCAGAGCTACGTGACTCCTTCAAATTATCCCACATCACCGGTTATGACCTCAGTGTAGACATGAGTTTAATTAAAAAATCATTTTTCTTTTTCTGATTGTTTAAATTGAAAGATTTTTTAGAAGCCTGAGGACGTGAACGTATCCAGTATTTCATGAGAAAAGAAAGCTTAAATTAGAGAAAACTCTGGAAAAATAAACAATTTTTTGTGCAAAACATCATTTGGCTGACTTACTTCAGATTTATTTGGTGGAACGAACTCCAGGTCAGGACCAATCAGCAGCGACTACGTCTTGAGGTTGAGGTATCTTTAAGTGCCATTGATGGTTGATAGCTGCTCCAACTGACTCTCATTCGAAAAGCCTCAACTTCTGTCCAGAAATACTGAGTTAATCGTTGTTTTCAGTGAGTCTAAATGTAGTGTGCTGTCGGTCATTTTGGAAATTATTGCTCTCTTAATAAGATTTGAAGACTTAAAGTAGCTTTGATGTCTGCCATGTGGGTGCCCTGCTCTCCATGGCTCTGGGACTCACAATGAGTCAGACTATTGTTGAAATATTTCACTAAGTTTAATGTTACTTGATAACTATGGGCTTCAAACTGGCTCCAATGCAAACCAATGGTGTAGACCAGTAGAATAATGCTTCATATTATTTCCAAAACATCTCATTTAAATTTTGTTTTTGAGTTTTGAGAAGCAGCAAGTTCGTCCACACAAATCTAGTCAAGCTTAGACTGTAGCTGGCCTCCTACAGAAAGCAGACCCTTTTAGTGAAGCTGCCTATATGACCCACACTGAGACTCTCCAAACACGGTGTCACACTAGCCAGCTAGAAATCAATGTGGCTAAGACAAAAGAGTTAATTATCCATACAAAACAAGATTTAAAAACAGCCAATTTCACTTAACGGGCAACATGTTGAAACTGTGGAAAGCTATAAATATCTTGGTACAGTTCTTGACTTCCAGGTGAGCTTCTCTGGAAATACAGAATATATTTTCAAGAAATGCTCACAGCGACTTCATCTTCTCAGCAGCGTCAGTGTTAGTCAGCAAATTTTAGAACTAGTGTATAAAACTCTTGTTGAAATTGTTTTAACCTCTCCAGGAATGTCTTAATGGCCAAACCCCAAAAGTCCTTCATTCAATTTTTATGGGAAGGATGAGGAAGATGGTGAAGAGCATCCTGGCAGAGAGCTTTCATCCTCTACTTAGTCAGATTGAGCCTTTGAGCTCCCAGAGACGCTGTAAACATGGATTTAAGAAGTCATTCATCCCAAGTGCCGTCAGTATACTTCACTCTGCAGAGTGACTCATGATGAACTGTTTTCAATGTGTAATGTGACTTTGTCTCTGTGTTTGTTATATTGACTGCTTCGCTGCAAGAATCATGTTTTGGTGAGCCAAAGACAATTTTCCGCCCCGGTAGACAATAGAAATCTGTTTTATTCTATTCTGTTGATCATTTATCCAAAGGTTTTTTACAGACGAAAATCAATAATATGACATGACAAAAAAGTTTTATTTGAAACATCTGTGTAATGATTGGACACATTGTTTGTGTTTGTTTGTGTGCCAATCACAGAGGTGGATGTTGGGAAGGACCAGGAGTTCACCATCAGTACTCGCGGCGCCGGAGGTCAGGGCAAACTGGATGTGAAGATTACGTCTCCGTCACGTCGACCAATCCCCTGCAAGCTAGAGTCAGACACGGCCAATGAGGTGCACACAGTGAAGTACATTCCCCCTGAGGAGGGACCCTACAGGGTGGACGTCAGCTATGATGGAAACCCCATCCCAGGAAGTCCGTTCACTGTGGAGGGCGTCATGCCCCCCGACCCCTCCAAGGTGAGTCTGAATGAGCCTTTAATGGTCTGGTCTATCTTTGTATGTAGTTACAGGTTTTTTAGGGTTAAATACCTCTTAAAATGTACAAAATAGTATCACAATCACAATTAAGCTACTTAATTTAAACTGTAAAAGGGTTTTTTCAATTAAATTGAAAATTCAGAGGTGGCTCTTGATGCTATTTAGTACATCTTACCCTTTAAATATATTTTATTTTATATATTTTAATCCATTAATTTGACATTTTTTTCGCCCAGATTTGTGGGTGAACCCCTGAATTTGTACCCTTATTGAAAAATTAAGGCACAACTTCGATGTTATGTGGGAGTTAGGACGAGGATTTGACGAAATCTTTCTACCCAGCAACAGGGGGTTTTGAGGGGTAAATACCCTTTAAAATTTACAAAACAGCATTACAGTTACAGTTCTTACCTTAAAAGGACCTTTATTTTTCAATTAAGGTACAAATTCTAGGGTCACAGACACATTTGTGGTTAAATTAATGGATTATAATTACATTGCATGGTTTTAAGGGTTCTTAAAGGGTAGAAATCTCTTTAAAAACCTTTAGTGGTTTCATTTAACTTTTCTGTGTCAAGGTGCGAGCCTTTGGTCCAGGTCTCCAGGGAGGCGTGGTGGGTAAACCAGCCCCATTTGCCATCGACACAAAGGGAGCGGGGACCGGTGGTTTGGGTCTGACAGTGGAGGGTCCCTGCGAGGCCAAGATTGAGTGCCAAGACAATGGGGATGGGTCCTGCTCCGTGTCCTACCTCCCTACTGAGCCCGGAGAGTACGCCATCAACATCCTGTTTGCGGACCAGCACATCCCCGGGTCCCCCTTCAAGGCAGCAGTGCAGTCAGCATTCGACCCCGGCAAGGTGACGGCTAGTGGCCCTGGTCTAGAGCGGGGCAAGGTCAATGAGGCCGGGTCCTTCACGGTGGACTGCACTAAAGCCGGGGAGGCCGAGCTCACCATCGAGATCCTTTCTGAGTCCGGATCAAAAGCCGAAGTCCACATCCAGAACAACAGTGATGGGACTTATTCCATCACCTACATCCCATCGCTGCACGGCATGTACACCATCACCATCAATTACGGAGGCCACGCGGTGCCCAAGTTCCCTGTCCAACTGCAGGTGGAGCCGGCTGTCGACACCAGCGGGGTCAAAGTCTACGGACCAGGAGTGGAACCCAGAGGTGAGGGTCTAAAGATATCTTTGTATGCAGTTACAGGGTTTTCTTAGGGTTAAATACTCCTTAAAATTTACAAAATAGCATCACAAGAACTTCATTGTTCAACTAGAATATTTTCATTGTCTACCAAATAGGTTTCGTCTTCGCCTCACCGTTTATAAGTTATTGGCTAAAACACAAAGTTCTTTATAACTGGCCACAAGGTGGGGCTGTTGGTGCCATGCTTCAATATGTTGTGCACATGCTCAGGGAGAAACTGTGTACCAAGTTTCATTTTATTAAATTAAGGTTCAAATTCAGGGGTTCACCCACAAATTTGGGGTCAATATGATTATATTAATGGGTTGTAAGTTTTTACAGGCTACAAATTAAGGGATATTTGTTCATTTTTTAAGGGGTTTTTAATCTATGACAAAGCTGTTGAGTTATTTGGTAAATTAAATTCCATTTATATAAGTTAAATTAAATTTATTTCCAATAACAGCCCCTGTAAAGGGGTTTAAAAATTGATTATTGTTGTTGGAATTTTAAGGTAAAAACTAAATGATTTGCCTGATGTGTATAAACTCTCAGACATGTAGCCTAGTCGAAAGTCACAAGAAGCTTGAGATCGAGAGTTTTCCAGACTCTCTGCTGTTCTGAGGTCAGTTTTTTGGGAATTGAGTGTGTACACAGTCATACTGTGTATTCAGGGTTTGGAGTCTGAACAGTGTGAGTCAGCTCTCAGTGGTTTATTTATTGGCCTCTTGGACGTCTCCAGAGTCAATTATGACAGTTAATAAACTTGCAGATGTACACGTGAGTTTTGTAGACTAAACTTTGCTCATTATGTTTTTTTGCCCTGCATTGAATCTGCTAATGTCCAGGTTACTAATTGTTATTTTTTAACTACATTATACAACTTACACTCGCATGTGTTAAACAGCTGAACACTTCATTGAAAACTATAACCTGCTTCATACTTCCCGTGAAGAATTCCTATAATATTTTGACAGGATTATACAGACTTTCTTCAGCATCAGTAACATACTGTTGTTTTGTACCAACAGAAGCAGTTCAGAGGTGTGCTTCCCCCACAAAACTTCACTAAAATGAATGCTAAATATCTGCTTTTGAAAGCCAAAGCAGGTGTCACATTGCTCACTGTTGCTCTCATATTATTAATTGAAACTGCTAAATGAAGCACACTGATGTGACTCTGCTTTGGCATGTAAAAGTCAGACTTTATAAAAAGCTTTATGATAATAATAATAATAAATTTTATTTATACAGCACCTTCACAAAGGAAAAAAAATAAAACAAATCAATGCCACAGTGAAGTGAAATCCAGCGTTTACAGGTATAAAGAATAAAACAGAATAAAATACCCAAAACATAATAAAACAAGAACAGTAAAAATAAACAAAACATTGTGGAACTGGAAACATAAAACTATAAAGTTACGTTTTAAGAAATAATTTAGAGGTAAAGTTCTGTTCTTGTGTTAATTTTCATGTTTGTTTCTCCTCTACAGGACTCCTGAGAGAAGTCACAACACATTTCATTGTAGACGCTCGAGCTCACTATAAGAGCGGCGGCAGTCAGATCAAAGCATGCGTTGCCAATCCATCGGGCGCCAACACAGACGTCTACATCACGGACAAGGGCGACGGGACATACAGAGTGGAGTACACGCCATACGAGGACGGTGAGGCTTTCCTCTGTTGTGATGTTTTGATTCTCTGACAGTGACACAATCTGCTGGACTGTTGACGTGTTTCAGCTGAAAGTGCTTCAGTCAGCAAACTGCAGGAATCAGTCAGTCTTGCCAGCAGGAGGTCTGCTGCTGTTAATGGATGTTTTTCCAAAGCAACACATCATAATGCTAAAATAAAGTCCTCTGTGGCCTTAATAAAGCCTCTGTTTTCTCTCCAACACAGTAAAAGGAAAGAGGCGAAACACTTAATTGTGAAGCTGCAGAGTGATGTCATCATGTTTACGACTGTTAAAGCGGTGAACTGCTAATGACAGACGCTGCTAACAGTGTTTTAGGAACAATTTGAATTTAAACTTTAGTGTTTCCCAGCCATCAAAATTAAAAACACAGACTCATACCTGCTTTCACTGACAAGTGAATCAAGACTTTAAATTAACTGTTTGTGATACTGCAAATATCTGTTAAATAAATAATGATGGCAAACCCTGAAGGAAATATATTTTTATATTAAATATATATTTAATATATAAATGTATATATTTACCATTATAACTACTGCAGCATGTTAACTTAAGTAAGCTATCATGCTAAATACTGTATGGTAGAAATCAGCATGTTAATATCCAATATTAGATAGTAAACATTAGCCACCATGAGCTACAGGTCATACCAGACAAATAAGACTGTAGATGCAACACCCCTGAATTTATTTAAATGATAAAAGCTGTTTTATTAGTATTTAATTAAATATTTTGTTAGATTTTCTCCTTTCAAGAGTTAAATAATTTTGCTTCAACTGCCACGTGTCACATGTTAAAATGCTAACTTACTATGCTAAACACCACATGGTAGACGTCAACATGTTAACATCTATTAATGTGCTTGTTAACTCTCAGACATACTTAATGTGGGAATGTTAGCATGCTAATGAAAGCACACTAACAGACTAACCTTAGCATGCTAACATGCAGCTCAAAGCTCAGCTGAGCGCAATTAAACTCTGTAAAAACTAAAGTAAAACATTTCAGCTATGATAACATGCTGATTCAAGCATGCCGATATGCTAAGTACATCAGCATGTTAACATGATAGTGCACACTGACAAGCTAACCTTAGTAGCTTCCAAACCATTCAGTATAAAGCAAAACTGAAGCTAACACACAGATTAAACTGACAGAAATTGAACCAATATGACAAGTGACCGTAGATAGAAGTATATAACTCCTATCTAAAACTATCTAAATGAGATAAAACATTAACATCTCACACCAGTTTTTACACCAACACATGTCAGAGTCACTGTTTAAATTAGACCACCTTGATTTATGGAAGACACATGAAATGCTGATAATACAGTAGTGACTCTGGAGAAGTGCTGTAACATACACTGCATATAAATTTGTTTATTTACTTGTTTATGTGGATCTCTTTTAGCTCAAGGCTAATCTCCCCAAAGTCCATCTTAAAATCACAATAAAACAATAACAGAATACTATCGGCCTACATCACACACACATGTACAACACACGTATTCACACTATATACTGTATACACATGATTATAATACACTCAGTTAAGCTTAGTCATACATAAACATACAGTGTGCACATACATACTTCATCTACACCAACACATCTGCATATTACTAAACTAATGCACAAATTCTGACTGCATATTAACAACCACCATAAGAATTTACAGTCTACAATATGTCAAGGGTTGCCAAAGCTTCATGGGGGGTTGCGAGGCTTTCTTGATTTAAAGGGGTGTAAGAAAACTATACATATACATGTATATATATGTATATGTGTGTATATATATGACTAAATGTAATTGTGATTTTTTAAAGTCATATTGTTATTTAAGATATAAACAGGGATAAGGACGTGGTGAAGACATGTACACAAGCTATATTTACAGAACTTCACTTTGCTAACAGCTTTGTCCTGTATTAGAAAAGTATGCAGTTAAAACAACCAAAGAGCTAATAGAACAATGACTAAGCTTCAGGGAGAAGAAAACAACAAATTTGTTGGAAAGAAGCCTATTAAGAATGTATAATAGTTAAAAAATAAATAAATAAATTATATATATATATATATATATATATATATATATATATATATATATATATATATATATATACATATATATATATATATATATATATATATATATATACACCACAGGTGTAGAGGGAAGTTAATGAGTGCGGTCAGTCTTCTAAATGCTCAGCGAGGAACAGAGCAGCAGAGTGAGGAGGGAGGATGTTATTATTAGCTGCAGCTTGTCTGCTCACAGCAGATGGTTTTCCACTGATAGTAATGTGTGACATGTGGGAGCCCATTGCATTGTGGGACAGAAATACTCAGTCGAACAGGAATTTTAATGAGAGGTGTCGTCCCACACACAAACACACTCTATGAGTTTGTGACTGAAAGGTTGCTGGTTCAAATCCCTGCACAGCGGGGAGGGAAGATGAGTAAACATGTAATATTCTTAACAGCCGACCAGCCACAAACAGGCAATCTCAGCAGTGTCCTTTAAAAGCTAAGCTGAACACGTATCTCTTTAGCTGGCTTTTAATTAGCACATCAGTTTTTTGTTTTCTTTTGTTTGTTTTGTTTTTTTGTTTTCTTTTTTCTCTTTAATTGCTGTTTAATTGCTGTTTTTTCTCTTCATTCTTAACTTATTTCCATATTTTATTAGTGTATTAATCTGTTTTTATGTGAAGCACTTTGAATTGGTTCCATTGTATGAATTGTGCTACATAAATACATTTTCATAACTGTGGTTATGATGGGAAACTCGAAGTGTGAATGTCTAAAAGTGAAATGAGGTGTTTTTGTAACGTACTTAGTATCAGCTTTCCACTGATAAATAAAGCATTACATACGCAGCCTCAAAAGTGCCTAATCGGTTCAGTAAGTGACAAAGTAGAATTTATTCTAAATAATTGTGACTGTAAATGTAGTGACTGCTTTCCGAACAACCCAACATGCTACCCTAACCCTAACCCTAACATTTAAAATAGATTTTTAAAAGCTGGTTTTGATTTTTTTTCTTAAATGTCTTAAAATTTGACAGTTTTATGCAAACAGACAAACAGAAAAAAAGCAAGGTAAATTGCAAACATACTGACTGGCGCTACAGAGAAACAACATTTAGACTATAGCGGAGATTTGCAGGAGAAGTTTATAGCAGAGTTTAGTATATAGTCAAAAATGTCTTTGGAGTCATGACCAAGTGTTTTTTTAAAATCCTGGCAATGACACAGATTTGCTCTTCAAGTTGGACTCTACGAGAAAACACTGCCAAACTTGTCATGAGGGAATGCAAAGATAGCAGCAACTCCACTGAAATTTACTGATTTTATTCCAAAATCCAACCATCATAATTGCAGATCTGATCAGACTAGCTTTAAAGCTAGCTCTCAACAATTTTGTTTAACTAGTGGTCCAAATAATGCTAAATGTTTCATGTTAAACCAACCATATGTAGGCACAACTGTGCTCTGAGCCGAATGCTAACATTTGTATGTTTATGCTAAATGCTGATGTCAGCATGAATGCTAGCGTGTTTATCCATGCTGTTAGCTTGGCTGAAAAGTAAAGCTTACAATAGTTATATTAACTGAGACTGAAATCTTCCTTTTCTCTTAATCTGTTTACTGGAGGAAAGTCTAACATGCGTGTTGCATTGAACTTTTCTCTTATTTATGGTGACGTCTCTCTCTGTCTCGTTGTAGGTTTGCATCTGATTGAAGTGTTGTATGATGAGGTCGCCGTGCCAAAGAGTCCGTTCAAGGTGTCAGTGACAGAAGGTTGTGATCCCAGTCGAGTTCGAGCTTATGGTCCTGGTCTGGAGGAAGGACTGGTCAACAAACCGAACCGTTTTACTGTGGAGACCAGGTGATTTATAACATGACTGGATTCAGTTTTAGAGCTGAATGTTTCAGATAGTTTTGCATTTAATGCAGTCCATTCATACTTATGTCCCTCTCTTCTCAGGGGTGCTGGCACCGGGGGTCTTGGCCTGGCCATTGAGGGTCCATCAGAGGCAAAGATGTCATGTAAGGATAACAAAGATGGCAGCTGCAGTGTGGAGTACATCCCCTTCACTTCTGGAGAGTATGACGTCAACATCACCTTTGGAGGCCTGCCGATCCCAGGTGCTGGATCTAAACCCTCCAATCATGACAAATCATTAAAAACCATTAGACCAAACGAACGAAAAACAAACCCAACACCCAGGGCTCTGATATGCAGGGTTAGATTTGATTAGTTCTGTATCTATTTCACATACAAATAACTGAAAAAACTAATGTCTGTCCACCTCTGAATGTGCAGGAAGTCCATTCCGGGTTCCAGTGAGAGAGCTGGTGGATCCCAGTAAAGTGAAGTGTTCAGGTCCTGGCCTGGGAAGTGGAGTCCGAGCTCATGTCCCTCAGACCTTCACTGTGGACAGCAGCAAGGCTGGAGTGGCCCCCCTGGAGGTCCAGCTCTATGGCCCTACAGGTGAGAACAGAGAACATATGACCAAAATGTACTTACCCTGATCTGTCTTCATATAATTTGGTAATCAGTTATTTCCAAATGTGTGTACAGGTAAATGTTAATACTCTGATCCAAAGTGCTAGCTTTGCTAATAGTAACCTCATACAATATATATGTTTATTGTAGTTTAGGGTCAGTCCTGTGTTTGTTTGTTTATTGCGGAGCGACCCACATTTGCTGAAGCAGTGAGTACATCATAAGCAAGTCATACACCTTTATGGAACAAAAATACATACATTAACAAAAAGGCAACACATTTAAGATGTGAGGCTGTTATCAGGCGCCCCCATTTTTGTGCACAAGCCCACACTACTTTCATTCCACCAAACACCTGATCAATCACTCTGCAAAGTGGGCATGACTGTTGTATTGTTTGTTTTGGAAAGTTCCAAAAATTTTCAAACGTTGTTGGACAGTTTGTTAGATGGCAACTGTACAGAGTATAAACCATTTTGTTTTGGCTAACAGCATGGAAAGCATGTCCACAACTATTAATCGAACATACTTGCGTCCTTATCCATGCAGGAGTTGCCTTTGCATTTTGGCACCATAGTTTGCTATTTGGACAAATCTGCAAAAAGCAGATAAAAGCCATGCAAAAACAGGTATACCTGCAGATTCCTTTGAACATTGCTGATCATTTGGCTCCATGAAGAGTTCTTTAGATTGCCACCCTATTCTGCCATCAGCAAGGAGGGTTCAGACGCTGTTGGGCAATCCAGCAAGAACTTTGTTTGAAGCATACTGAGACCATAACTTAATATATACTCACTATACATACACACACTAATTCTGAACCAGTTCCTTGCAGGAGTGGAGGACCGACTAAATGTTCTTCACTTGGTAACTTCAGTCTAAAAGTCCGAAACTCAAACTTGCTCTGATAAAACTTCAGTTGAAACTCTTCTGGTTGATTCTCAGGTGTGGCTGAGCCTGTCAGCATTACCGACAATGGTGACGGTACTCACACAGTCAACTATACTCCTGCCAATGACGGCCCGTATACAGTGTGTGTGAAGTACGCCGACCAGGAGGTTCCTCGCAGGTAAGAGCTAAAGAAATAAGCGCACAAGAAAGTCATGATCATCAAAGTTGATGTTGTCTAACTTTTCAAACCTTTCAGTCCCTTTAAGATCAAGACGTTACCGGCTCATGATGCCAGTAAGGTTCGAGCCAGCGGTCCAGGTCTGAATGCATCTGGGGTTCCCGCCAGTCTGCCGGTGGAGTTCACCATCGATGCCAGAGACGCTGGAGAGGGACTGCTCACTGTTCAGATACTGGTGAGTCACACATTCAAGACTCACAAATATTAGCTTAAGGTTAGACTTTGAATTTGACAGTTCTCTGGATGTTACTGATGATGTTAAGTTAGCTTGGTAGCTAGCTAACTGGTAGTTAACTAACTGGAAGCAAGCCAGCTATCTTGGCAAGCTATTTTGGCAGGCTAAGAACAGGATGTTACTAGCTACCTATAGCATGTTCCTGGTCAGCCTGATGGCCAAAGTGGTTTGCCAACAATGGTGGAAGAACTGTTCAGATCCTTTACTTAAGTAAAAGTATCAATACAGCAATGTAAAAAATACTATAAAATATATAAAATATATAAAATACTAATACTATTGCAGTAAATATTTATACTTTATTTTATTTATACATGACATCATTGGATTATTAATAGTAAAGCATCAGTGTTAGAGCAGCATGTTACTGTTGTAGCTGCTGGAGGTGGAGCTAGTTTACACTACTTTATATACAGTTAGCTAGTTTAGTCCAGAGGTTCCCAACCTAGGGGTCGGGGCCCCTCCAAAGGGTCAGCAGATAAATCTGAGGGGTCCTGAGATGATTAATGGGAGAGGAAAGAAGAAAAAACAAAGTTCTGATACACAAATCTGTTTTCAGTTTTTGGACTTTTTCTCTAATCTTTGATTTTTGCTGAAATATTGGATCATTTGAACATTTATTGAAATGAAAGCATGTGAGAAGTTTAGAGGGAAAAATCACTATTTGGTGGAGCTGTTAACAACTCATAGACATGTGAAATGTGACCCCGACTACACACTGCTTTTTGTAAGACGTCAAAAGCCAAAAAGGTTGGAAACCACTGGTTTCATCTTTAACAATGTGTTGTATTTTAAAAGCTTGTTATATTATCCATTGTGTCAAATCTTCATCTGAAAAGTAACTAAAGCTGTCAAATAAATGTAGTGGAGTAGAAAGTACAATATTTCCCTCTGAAATGTAGAAAGTAGCATCACATGGAAATACTCAAGTAAAGTACAAGAACCCCAAAACTGTACTTGCCAATTATTCCAAAAAGTATTAAAGCTTCCAGCACATAATGTATCACAGGGACTTTCAGGTTTCTGTTTTTGTCTTACTGACTCTTTTAACCCCTGAAACAAACTCTCCATGTGACTTCCTGTGCCACCCATGAGGCTTGTTGCTGTTGCTGCAGGGTCCAGATGGGTGCAGGCGCGAGGCCTCTGTGTTTGTGGAGGACTGGGGCAGGAGGGTTTGGGAGACTCATATAGTAAAGGGAACCATCCCCTTCCGTATTCTTAAGAGAGGCTGTGTAAGGCCTGCACTGTTTCTTCTCCCACCTCCCTCCTTCACCTCGTCTCATGTCTCCCCTCTCCCTCTTGTTACCTTCCTTTAATTATTGTAGTCCTGCTTTCACATAGATTTTAATAATGACTTTCAGAGGGAATAACCACAGAACTGTGAGCCTCGTCCCGTTTATCTGCATCGTCCTCCCTGTAAATCTCATATAGGAAATAGATTTTTCAGGGAATAAATTCTGGGTAATACTTTATTTTCAGAGGTGGAAAATAACTAAAAGGCCTAAACATCATGTACCAAATGTCACCAAATACCAAATGTTGGTGTTGTCAGAGTGTAAATGATGAGTTGAAATCTAATATCAGCTGGTAAAAATCATTAAGCACATTTGTCTGTCTCTACTGTAAATGCACACGCCTATACTGTAAGTGTGAATTAAACTGGAAAAAGAGCAGATTTAAATGTTTTACAGTATAACCTCCCCTCCTCCCCCCTCCCCCCCCTTCTACCTGGTCTACACGTGGACTGACCTCCATTCAGTTTGGCTAATAATGAGCTAACAGGCACATGTGGTTTTCAGTTCTACTAGTTCCTACCCTCCATCCATCCCTCCTCTGCTGCAGTGAGTAGAGTTAGATCCTGTGTGATTCATGTAGAACAGATCAGATCAGATGATCGGAACATGTGAGTGCTGTGAACACCACTGGTCTCAAACCGTAGGTGGAGAATGTTCTTCCTTATCTCGACAAAACCACATTTTTGTCAAGGTGGAAGCACAGTTTGCAGTATTAAATGCCACAGAGCACAAGCTGAACAACATGCCGGGCCGTTATGTGCAAACCAAATATTAGTACATTTTCTCCTTCGCCAATAAACCTCCATAAATCCACTTAGAAATCAGAGGAAAAAGATGCTGCAGAACCTGCCTGAGAATCATCACATTTTTTAGTTTTCTTCATTATCAAAGTAATCGAGTGATAGTTGTCTGTACATCCATGTTACACTGCAGGAGCTGCTAACAGCTGATTCACATGACTGTTATTGGAGACTACTAATGATTATTTTCATTTTTGATGAATCTGCTGATTATCGTCTTGATTATTTTGTCTATAAATTGTTGGAAAATAGTAAAAAATGTAATAATTTCCTAAAACTCCAGGCGATGTCTTCAAATATCTTTTGTTGTCTGACCGACAGTCCAAAATATCAGACGAGACATTTAGTTCATTATTAAGCTTCAGATTCTCATATTTGAGAAGCAAATTTTCTGCATTTTTGCTTCAAAAATGTCTTGCTGGAAAACAGTTTATGATTATGACAGTTTTTGACTTCCTTTTCACACAAAAGTCAACTATGAGCTGAAGAAAAAAACTCAGATCCACTTTAAAATAGTAAAGATGACGCCTGGTAGGAGACCTGTGGTGTGCAGTACTTTAATACTTAGCAGGATATGTTGACGTACATGTGAACACAAACTGGAACATGCCTCTTATCTTGTGTCCACGTGCTCGCAGGATCCCGAAGGAAAACCCAAGAAGGCAAACATCCGGGACAACCGGGACGGGACGTACACGGTGTCCTACGTCCCCGACATGACGGGACGCTACACCATCACCATCAAGTACGGAGGAGACGAGATCCCGTACTCTCCCTACCGCATCCACGCCCTGCCCTCCGGAGACGCCAGCAAGTGTCTGGTCACAGGTCAGACTCCGCCCACCACTCCTCTTTTGACCAATCAGACGAAAAACTGTGATCACCTGAAATTTCTCTTTCTGTTTTCTTACAGTATCGATAGGAGGACATGGACTAGGTGAGTGAACTTAACCTCTGATTATACTGAAGCAGCGGAAGAAAGTAATTAAGTACATTTACTCAAGTACTGTACCTAAGTACAATTTTGAGGCACTTGTACTTTACATGAGTACTTCCAATTGATGCTACTTTATACTTCCACTCCACTACATTTCAGAGGAAAATATATAATAATATATCAGTCAGAGGGACCAAACCACTACTTTTACTGCAACACTTTAACTACATCAAGCTCATAATACTTATGTACTTTTACTGTACCAGGACTTTTACTTGTAATGGAGTACTTTTACTTTGCTGTACTGGTACTTTTACTAAAGTAAATGATCTGAGTACTTCTTCCACTACTGTTTATATCTGCTGACAGCTACTTTATAGTGAGTTACAAACATTTATTAACTTGTTGTTCATCTTGTCAGGATCAGGTCTCGGCCCGACCATCCAGATCGGAGAGGAGACGGTCATCACCGTCGACGCAAAGGCTGCTGGGAAAGGTAAAGTCACCTGCAAGGTGTCAACCCCTGATGGAGCGGAGCTGGACGTGGACGTGGTGGAGAACGCCGACGGCACGTTTGATATTTACTACACGGCTCCAGAGCCGGGGAAGTACGTGATCACCATCCGGTTTGGAGGGGAACACATTCCCAACAGCCCGTTCCACGTGGTGGTGAGTGACGACGCGGCACGGTGACTGGTTTAGTTTGTAGTGGAGGTCAGTGGTTCCCAACCTGTTCACTTTCCTCCAATATTTGCATTATTAGGGATACTTTAACCTCTTCAGTTGTTTAAAAATCAATAAAACTGGAAACAAATCAGTCTTCAGTTGATCAGTTCATTGGGCCAGCCAGACAAGCCAGAGGGGCTGGGAACCATTAGATCAATACGCTAATCAAAGAATTAACAACAAATGTTTAACAGCATTATAATTTATTACATGCACATTGTAAAGCTTGGTGTGTTTCTCATTATAACTGAAAATTAGCAGAATGTCAGTTTCATGTCTGCCAGTCGTCACTATCAAACATCAATCAGTTAAAATACCTTCAATTGATCCTTAATTTACCCCTGAAAAAACACAAGATGCTTCCATCTGAAATCAAGCTGTTTGGTTGTTTTTGCCAAATATCCCCTAATTTCTCTATCAATTTGAAACTCCTTCAAAGCACCTTTATTTCAAAGCCATTAATTAATGGATTTTTGGTTTATGTGAAATATTTTCATTTGCAACAAGATTTTAAGAGATTCTTATTCAGTATTGAGATATTTTTAAATAGATTTAGGATGAATTAATGGATAATTATATATTAAGGGTTTTTTAAAGGGCATTGCTATTTAATTATAGTAATAAAGTTTATTTCTATGGTACAGTTCATACATAAAATGCAAAGTTCTTAACATAAAAAAACAAAGTCTTATTTACAGTAAAACAGTAAAATAAGGATGAATACAAAAAATAGGATAAAATATGAAAATAGAATAAGATAAAAATCAAATAAGCAAAAACACTTAAGAACAAAGAAATGGTAAAAAGACAAGATTTTGTTTTATAGAAGCAGACACAACATACCCCTTAATCTGTCCCAGAGGTTCATCAAAAGTTTTGAGGTAAATTAATGAATACGCTGATGGTTTATGGGGATTTTTGGGTAATTGCTTCTTAAAATTCATAAAATATGGTGGCATGAATATCTTTATGTATGAATATGGAATAACTTATAAAATGTGGTTGCTGCAGACGTTCCTGCCCACCCACCATGTTTGTGTAGCTGCAGCACACCTCAGACTCTCTGATTGCTCTCAGATGGAGGGAATATTTATTTACTTTATTTATTTGTTTATTTATAGTGGACAGTGCACGTTAATCAACACTGACATTTTATCAATGTCAGTATAAATTTGTAAAACAACTAATTTACTCCCGACTCAACTTAAAATTGACAAATGCATAAAATGCTTCATACAGAGCAGAATTACAGACAGTAAAACACTATAAAACAATTAGAGTTAATCAATAAAAAACCTTATTTATGACCACATATCTGAGTAGATTTTAACCAAAATGCAGTATGTAGCTCAGGAAGAGTATTGCAAACATTTGCTGTTGCCTTTGTTTTCCTGGAGGTGCTGTTGAAGACATCTGATGACACAGATGTCTGTTTGATTCCTGACCTGGATTTATTAAATTAAATAATTTACGTGAATCTACGTTAGCCAACAAAAAGTGTGATACAGTCAAAAAACTGAAGAAACTGCAGAGACTGTGTTTCTTCTGGCAGACATGAAAAGCTTCATTACATTAATAATAAGACATATGAATTGTGTTTGTGCATGGAGTTGTGTGTGTGTTTGTGTGTTCCCTAAAGGTTGTACCTTCTCCCCTGTCAGGCCACTGATACCGTCCCAATAATAGAGGAACCATGTGACAAGCTTCAGTTACAGCAGCCGTACACCCCCTATGTGGGCTTCTCCCCTCACTGGGTATACATGTTAAACACCTGTATCACACTAAATACATATTACTGTTTATGTGCTGCTCTGCACACCATCACTCTGTCCTCTTTTCACTCTTTATCACTCGAACACTTGATTGCAGCTTTAACAGACCTACAGAGTCAATAACAACCCAGATTCACTTATTGATTTTCTATCTGCTGCATGTTTCATCTGCACTGTCTGCTCACTTTTACCAACTAACAGCTCACACCAGTTTTATCCTCAGTGGTCATTATGGGATGGCATGAATTTGATATGATTCAACTCTGGAACAGATTTGTGAGTTTGGCTGAACAGCAGCTCAGTAGGAAGATGTTGAACTGGGACATTTTGCGTGAACGTCCACGGATTAGTGAGGTGAAATCTTTATTTCTTATTTCGCAAAATAGATTACAGTTTAATATTTATGCTGCTCAGCACAAGTTGTTCATTACTGTGTAGATATTAGGAAAGATGGTTTGTTGATGGTTGGTACAAACCTAAATAACATGCTGTGTTTTAGCAAGGGAACCTTTTTTATGGCAGATTTGATAAGTAGAGTTTGGGACAGATGTGTGTCACCACTGCTGGTATGCTCTCCATGTGTTATGGACACTTGTATGTGCATGACACAATAAATAATATAACCAACAGTCAGATTTCAGATAAATGTTTATCATCTACACAGTATCGTCTAGTTTTTGAATATCTGAAGTAATGTGTGCTGATTTTGAAGTAAATGAAGCTTAGTTTAAACCAAAAAATTTGTTAACAACATTAAAACAAACATGTTGCTGTTTGATGTGATATCCAGAGGTAGAGCCAAGATTCATTGTGAAACAAAAAATGACACTAAAACTTGCAGGGTAAAACACATCAAATAACTGCAACTGCAGAAATATTTGTTTCTGTGCTGGAAAGGAGTGCTCTTATGATAATATGATATTTATAAATGCTGATTTATAACTCCACTGTATGACGAGTTGTGCAAAGTGTCAAGTCAGTTTCTATTTACTGTATATACTGTAACCCAAAATCACACATCACTGACATCTTCACAATCAACAGGATGGAGAAAATGTACAGTAATAACAATAATAAAATTACATTTTTTATTAAGAGAATAAGGAATGACAAAAGGTTAAAAGGGGACATGTCCTATATTTATACAGTGCTTTGTACCATGGGTTTTGAAAAGTGCTTTATATTATTATTATTATTATTATTATTATTATTATTATGTTAAGTAAATAGTAAGTGAAAAGAGTGTCAGGCAGTGATTCAAACCTGGCAGCTGTTACTGGACTTGCTTCAGGGTGTTTTCCTGTCTGTGTAGTTCAGTGGGTTTGAATGGAACTTTGGTTGGTTTTGGTTGGTCCGACTTGTAACATGTGATCATTTCCTCTTGTGTTAATTTTAAGTCACTTAACTTAACAAAAGAAACACCAGATTTGCGACTTATGAACGGAGTGCGAGGGGACCACAGGACTCTCAAATGTATCTGCAATTTGAGAGTGACGATCATTTGCGAAACAGGACATTTTGCGATCTGTGTTCGCAAATCACTTTCATGGAGTGGGCCTCTGAACACATCAATTGTAGTCGGACCAAAAACAACTGTAACCCTATATAGGAAACGGTGGGCAAATAGCAGCCAAATCCAGCCCTCCAGCAAAGATATTTGGCATTCTTATGAAAGCTGAATTTTTTTACTTTCATCATTTACATCAAAACTTTTAAATCATTTATCACAAATCTAATGTAGATAACAAAATAAACTAAAGGCTCACGTACATCACAATGAATTCACCAGGAGAGGCATTAAAACCATGGTTGTATCATGCTATTTGATCAGTGCATGATGTAGAAACCAAGTCTAATAAACCTACCAGAAATGACATTTTCAAGTGTGAATCCTTAATTCTTAATTCCTTTAGCTTGTTGAACCAGAACAGACTTGTTTTTCACAAACACAAATAGGTGACGGTCCAACAGAGATGGTGTGTCGATGCCATTTTCTTCTAACGCAACAACAGAACTTTAAATCAACCATAAAAGAAGCAGGCCCCTGTTGATCCTGTGTGGATAGACAATAAAATACATCTCATAGACATATGTTCTGCAACACAGAACATATATTCACTTATGAGTCATTTTTAGCTGAATGAGTATTAAAATAAGTTGTAACTCTGTTAGCACTTACTAATGGGGAAAATGAAACATCAGATACAATGAATTAAAAGAAAGCATATAGGCCTGAGCTTCCACTGTGCTGTGTAAGACTGGTTTAAATCCTCAGTAGAACAGTGTATCATCTGTCTCTGTCTTCATCATGCTGTGATTCCTCCTCCTCCTCCCTCCTCTCTCTGGCACGTCTACCAGCATGAGGACACTAACACTCCTCCTCTCTGGCTCTGGTTTCAGGCCACCGATGATCCCATCAGCCCCGTGGACGGGATGGATCCTGTGCTCCGCCCCTTCAGTCTGGTCATTCCCTTCACTGTGCAGAAAGGAGAGATCACAGGTGAGTTTGTTTGTCTTTCAGAGAAACGTTCACAGATGAAAACTCAACTAAGCTCTGAGTTAAGTTGGTTGGTTATTTTCCTCCAGGAATCAGACAGCTGTGTTAGTGTGATTTATTTTTTTACAATAAAGAGTTAAACGCCTATATATGATAAAATAGATTATATAATAAAATAACAATAAGACTAAATGAACCAGAAAACATGGAAAGTATGATATTTTACAGAAGATCTGCCATTTAAAAACATGTATCAAAGTTTGTATCATTAGTGTAAATTGTATAAAATATCTCCTGCTGCAGTAAAGGAGTGTCGTCTGTAACCACGGTAACATGCTAGCCAATCATGGATACTGTCCAATTCAAGACTTCATCCAAGATTAACAAAAATAAACCTTTACTGTGTTTAAACCAAGAATCAAGCTAACTGTGTGACAGGATCGTTTTTAGCCTGATAATGTTATCAATGATTAGTTAAAGCCCCTGTCCATCCAAGAAATGTGTTGTTCTACTTGTTCCCTCAGTTGGATTTTTGAGCCACTGGAAATGTTATTGTTATTATTACTATTTTAATCTGTTTTGATAATTTGATATGTACACAAACACATTCCCATATTATAAAAACACACATTTAGCTACATATAGTATACATCAATTCAAACACTTCTGCAGGAGAGGCAGGAAGATAAAAGCTGATACAAAGAACTCTCCTATGGATCATTTTGCATTGTCTCACCTGTACCTTAAACTATACGTCTCCACTAAAGCAGGGCTGTGTCCTGTCTGAATCTCTGCTCTGTCTTTGTGCTGCAGGTGAAGTGCGAATGCCCTCTGGTCGAACCGCCTGTCCTCATATTACCGACAACAAGGATGGCACCGTCACTGTGAAATACTCTCCGACTGAAAGAGGTCTGCATGAGATGGACATCAAATATGATGGCAACCACATCCCAGGTAACACCCCAACATGTATTCACATCATATGGTTTTTATTTGTTTTGGCTTGACTGCAACATCAAGGTTTAATCTACATTTAAGGTCTTTTGAAGCAGAAAGTAGAGTGTCATCAGCAAACAGTTTGACTTCAGGATGAATCAGCTCCCGTGCTGAACCCAGCTGTGCTTTATCAAACTCCTCTGTTACAGGAAGTCCTCTCCAGTTCTACGTTGATGCCATCAACAGTGGTCATGTGACAGCATATGGTCCTGGTCTGAGCCATGGCACGGTGAACAGACCAGCCACCTTCACTATCGTTACTAAAGATGCCGGAGAAGGTATCGATTCCACAAAACATACTCTTACTGGTAGTAATTTATAACACACTCAGGAAGCTTTTAGCATAAAGCATATTATGTTGAATCATATCATCCCCCAATATTTTCAACTTTTACCTGTATTAATTTGTTCACTACGGTGGACGTGAAACATGAAAGGCCCTCTTTGGAGCCAGTGTTTGGTTGTCCATTCTGGGCTAAATGAATGAAAACACAACGATTCTTATTCTCAGGTGATTATACACAAATTAAAACATACTTCTGAATATTATATTTTCATTTCTGCCAAGTCCGTTATGCTAGATGCCACTAAAGTCTACACACTGCACCTTTAATATTTGAATATGAGCTTTTATTTTGCAATAGAGTAAATAGTTAATACAGTAAATACATAAAGAATAGTGTCATACAGAACACAGAATGAAAAAACCAGTACTGATTACACATGTAGTCAGTCAGAACCACAAAAATAAAGAGAGAAACTTCTTTATAAAAGCTATGAACAAAGTTACAGTATATTTATTTGTCTCTGTAGGCGGTCTATCTCTGGCTGTCGAAGGTCCCTCTAAAGCAGAGATCAGCTGTAAGGACAACAAGGATGGGACGTGCACCGTGTCCTACCTGCCCACTGCACCTGGAGACTACAACATCATCGTCAAGTTTGATGACAAACACATCCCTGGCAGCCCATTTACCGCCAAGATCACTGGTAATAAAACTGTGTATGTGTTTGTGTGTGCGCTGGTGTACTGTCTTTGTGAGGACCAAATAGAGTTCTAGACCAGAAAAATGGCGACATTTTTGTAAACATCTGTAATTACGGTCCTGTTTCCAACCCCCCAGCCATAATGAACAGTATTGTTAAATACTGTTCATTATGGCTGTTTTGTAGCCCTGAAAGGTTACTATCTTCAAGCAATCAATTAATGAAACCACTTCTCAGGGTCTGAGTTTTTGTCTCAATTAATAATAGCGTTTCCTCTTCTGCCCCTACAACCCTCTGGAGTCCCCCTGGGTTCAATCTTTGGACCATTATTATTTTCATTATAAGGGCTTCTCCTCTGTGGCTTTATTTGTATGCCTAGCATTTTATTTTACTTTATGCAGATGGCACTCAGTTTTATCCTTCTGACACCCAAAAACCCCTGATTGATCTGTCTTTTTAGCCAACTAAAAGATGATGAAAAAGACTGGATGTCCAATCAATGTCCAACCAATTTACATTTGTGTTATTTTAACAAAAAGTTATTCATGCATATGAAAGGTTTGGTCTTAACGTCAACTTTTAACATTTCTTTTTAGTATTGAGCAAATTGAATCTAAGTTTGAAATTCTACCTTGTCGTTCCTTTTCCACTTTAATAAACTTAATATGATTTTCAGTATGTTTTAGTTTTCTCTATTCCCAGCAGCTGCTTTGTCACCATGTTATATAATTTTATAAATACATTATCTAAGACTATAAAATAATTACTTGTAACATCTCTACACCAAAATGCTGACACACTGAGCAGCCTCTTACTTGTTTTGTTCTGTTTAATCTCCAGGTGATGACTCCATGAGGACATCCCAGCTTAATGTCGGCACGGCAACAGATGTTTCCTTAAAGATCACAGAGACGGACCTGAGCAGCCTGACAGCGACCATCAGAGCGCCGTCTGGCAACGAGGAGCCCTGCCTGCTGAAGAGGCTCCCCAACAGGCACATCGGTCCGTTTGTAACTGATCAAAGTTCCACTTAAAGTTCAAGTTTTAGTTTAGAAAAGGGATTTTCTTTCTATTCTTGTAAATCTTCTAAAGGAGCTTTGGTGACAAAAATTGTTATGTTTAAAACTGATGACAACATGACTGTGAGGCTGTTTTAGTTAGAAGATGTAATTCCTGTATTTTGCTATTTAGAAAATCAAAATCATGGGTTTTGTAAATTTAGTCACCTCAGCAATAATTAGTGGTTTTATGAATGCACAAGTTCAGATTTTTATACAGCTATTTCAGGGGATTCCTTAAGAAACAAAACAAATTCTTAAATGTAAAAGTATCTATATGTATGTGGTATGAAATCACATGACTTGGACTGGAGTCAGATTTGAATGACTTAAGACTCGTGACTTCACTTGGACTTTAGGTTTTTGACTTGGAATAACATGGTTTCCTCCCCAAGACCAAAAATGAAAAATAATGTAATAAAAAGATGAATACAGATCATAATCATTGGATATAAAGACAAAAAATGAATGTCAACATGAAAAACATTCGACATTCGAAGCTGCTGTAACAACGCTAGGTTGAGGTTAGAGTTTATGTTCTTTGGCCACCCATGAAAACTAACTTAATGCTAGCATTAGGTAAATGCTAGCATTAAGTACGTAACTATGCATACAATAAAAAATACAGTAGCTATCAAAGATGCATCCAAGATTTGATAGCCTAAATGTTGTCTTTCAAAATCAATAAACAATTACTAATAACTAATGTTAGCTTATCTGTCATTGATGAGAGATGAGAGTAAATTTGCCACTGACTTTTTAGGACTTAAAACCCAAGTTTCAACTCAAGACTTGAGACATACTTACTACTTTGTCCCACATCTGCCAACTCTGTTTCAGAAAATCTTAACAGCATATTGAAGTAAAATCTCCATTAATCAGTCTTACTATGTGTTCAGACAGAAAGCAAAGCAAAATCATTGAATTTGACCACTGGACAAATGTTCCAGTCTCTCTCCTTTTTCCTGTCATGTCTGTACATTTACGAAATAGATTCATGAAGTCATGTTAACAGTTTTTGCTCAAGTTGAAATATTGTGAAGTGACCCGGACGTGTCTTGGTGTCTTTCCCTGGATGAATTTGCTTCTAACTGTGTCTTTCCATTGACTTTGTATAAAATCTTGCTTCCTCTAAAGTTCACTTTGTGATCTGTCTGAACACACAGTAGCAGACGACTGTCAAACAATCAAACGAGAGAATCAAATGAATTCCAATTCACGTTTCTGAAGCTGAAGTGTTGCTCCTGTTGCAGGGATCTCGTTCACGCCAAAGGAAGTCGGTGAACACGTGGTGAGCGTGAAGAAGAACGGGAAGCATGTGACCAACAGCCCATTTAAGATCATGGTGGGTCAGTCGGAGATCGGAGACGCCAGCAAGGTGAAGGTGTACGGTCAGGGTCTGGTGGAGGGACACACCTTCGAGGTGGCCGAGTTCATCGTCGACACCAGGAACGCAGGTGAGTTAAACTTTAATGTCCACCAGCTGTTAGTTCATGTCTGTACTCTACAAGTGAATTTGAATCTGAGTGTTTCTGCTCTCAGGTTATGGAGGTCTGGGTCTGTCCATCGAGGGTCCCAGTAAAGTGGATATTAACTGTGAGGATGTGGAGGATGGGACGTGTAAAGTCACTTACTGTCCCACAGAACCTGGAAACTACATCATCAACATCAAGTTTGCTGACCAACACGTTCCAGGTACAAACTTGGACTGTTTATCTTCTAATATTCAGACAAGCACAGTGGACGGAAACAAACATTTGGTTGAAATTTGCCCTAAATTTGGATGAAATTTGACTAATGCCTGAAAAACCAAACTGTTGGTTATGTCAGCTGTTAACTTTCATGGTGAAGTGTTCTGTAGGTGTTCAGCGTACATTATTTATCTATTTATTCATGGATTTATTATTATTTTCTGACCAGTTGGTGTGTCTCTATAATATCACCACTCTTTAATTTTTATTAGGATGATATATACAGTTTATGTATAATTATATATATAATGTAATCTTAATAAAAAATGAATACAAAATAAATAAAAGATAATGAATTAAAAAATCATACAGCTGATATATCAACCAATAAAAACCAAATATAATAATTAAATCAAACCAATAAAGATATTTTTTTAAAAATTAAAAATGTTAGAAAAAATGTTTATATTTGTGTGGTAATTGAACTGAAAAAGAAAAAAGGTTAACACTTTACTTTACATCTCCCTATTTATCATTAATAATCAGTATATAAGCAGTTAATAAATGGTTTATAACTCACTATAATGCAGCTGTCAGCAGATATAAGTGTTTATTAATGTGTTAACAACTATAACTATAAAAATATTGATAATACTACACTTACAAATGTCCTTAGATCTGTTTATAACTACATGATAGTGAGGGGGAGTCTAAGTAAAATGTCTTGTTTTGTTTGACCAAGAGTCCAGAACTCATAAATATTCAGTTTACTGTGACATAAAACAGGGAAAAGCAGAAAATTGATTTATTATTTGAGTAATCTGTGTAGAACAGTCAACAGTTTGGATTTCTGTTCTTCTTCTTCAGCATTGTTTGATGTTTTCGTCCCGACAGGAAGTCCGTTCACAGTGAAGGTGTTTGGCGAGGGCAGGATGAAGGAGAGCATCACCAGGAAACGTCAGGCTCCCTCCATCGCTACTGTGGGCAGCACCTGCGACCTCAACCTCAAGATACCAGGTGAGCTGTGACATCACTCTGTCGCCTCCACCTGCTTCATCTGTCCGCTCTGCTTTCTCCATTTCCCAGTATGATCTTCACCTCCTCCTCTGTCCCCCTCTCTGGCTGCTTCTTCTTTTCCTCCTCGCTGTAGGAAACTGGTTTCAGATGGTGTCAGCTCAGGAGCGTCTGACGCGTACGTTCACGCGCAGCAGCCACACGTACACACGCACCGAGCGGACCGAGATCAGTAAGACCCGCGCAGGAGAGACCAAGCGGGAAGTCCGTGTGGAGGAGAGCACGCAGGTTGGAGGAGACCCGTTCAGAGACATGTTCGGAGACTTCCTGGGACGAGAGTGTCTCAGCGGATTCAGCGGCATGCCGGCCGGCAGCCGACCGCCGCTGCAGGAGGGTGTGTGTGTGTGTCTGTGTGTGAGTGTGAAGATGAGTTTGTGTTGTGTGTCTTACTTTTTAAAGCTGTTTTTAGTGTGTTTGTTCTGATCTGAATCTGTTCTTTACCATCCCACAGGAGGAAATGCTTTTTGCAGCATAAAAACATAAATAATAATTATAATAATAACATTTATTTATATAGCGCAATGCACATCCTGAATCTGATGCAGGTTTTCAGTGTGTGTGCATGTGTGTGTGTGTGTGTCATGGTAGAAAGCTCTGGAAATGTCTAACCTCACTGTTAAATCTAACCTGTTTTTGTGTTGATGCATGTCAGTGTGATAACAGGGTTTGATTGAACACAAACCTGGATTATAATTCTGAACTGTTGTTGGACAGGTTTCTTTTATTTTGACATTTCAGAAGGTCACTTTAAATTTCCTCTTACTGAAAATTGTTTGGAGCTTTCAGCCACTGAGTAAATCTTGGATCTTGCAAAGGATTTTTTGTGTCATTTTTTTAAAGGTTTGATTGACTAATTGTTATAATGTTGATCAATTATTAATTAGAAACATTAACTGTTTGTTCCCTGTTACATAAATAGCTGTTAGTAAAGTGGTATTAAATGTCAAGCAGTTGTTAATAACCAGTTAATTAAATGCATTAACTCTAATTATGAAAAACTTAAAAAAAAAAATGCTACAAAATGTCATCTGCAATTCTGCAGTATGTACTTTCGACTGGGTTGTTTTAGGGGTTAGGAATAGATATGGTTAAGGTTGGGAGAGGGGGTTACATTAAAGTTTTCTTTTTAGGTGGTTTAGAGTGGTCCAGATATACGTATTTGTTTTTGTATGTTTATTTTTATACCTCTTGCAAGGATGCTGTGGTGTTTTTCTTCATATATAAAATCTAAAATTCTGGTTGATGTTTCAGAGCCTTGAAAGAGACATAAGAAAAACAGTTCTCCAGGATTTTTCAAGAACTCTTCTGAACTATTGTGATAGTTTCCAGTGAACATATATGTTTAAACCACTAAAACTGTACACAAATTCACATGAAAACTTACCATCTCTAACTACTCGGGTCAGAAAAGGTTTGAGAAAATGTGCTCATCTCCTTCCTCTCTGTCCGGCAGGTGAGACAGGTAACCAGGAGATGACGGCTCAGGTGACGAGTCCCGGCGGGAAGACGGAGGACGCAGAGATCATCAGAGGAGAGGACAGCACCTACAGCGTCCGCTTCATCCCTCAGGAGATGGGACCTCACATCGTGAACGTTAAATACCGGGGCCAGCACGTCCCCGGGAGCCCCTTCCAGTTCACTGTGGGGCCCCTTGGAGAGGGAGGGGCCCATAAGGTCCGAGCAGGAGGCACCGGGCTGGACCGAGGAGTGGCAGGGATCCCAGGTGGGCTGGAAATATCTGATTCTTCTTATCTTCTTCCCTTTATTCCTATTCCTTCAACCTTCTTTCTGGTTCCTTTTTTCCTTGACCTTTCCCTTCTTCCTTAATTTTATTCCTTCTTCTTTCTTCACCTCCTTTTCTTTATTTTTCCTTTCGGCTTCATTTTGCAGCTGAGTTCAGTATCTGGACCAGGGAGGCTGGAGCTGGAGGTCTGTCCATTGCTGTGGAAGGACCCAGCAAGGCCGAGATCACCTTTGAAGACAGGAAGGACGGGTCCTGTGGAGTCGCCTACGTGGTTCAAGAACCTGGTGAGACTTAACACAGACTCTACATAGTAATAATAATGATAACAATAATATTAATTTGTACCACATGAAGATGATTACAAATAAAATCATCCATAAAGTAAAATAAGAAAACTTAAAATCTGCCAGTAAACAAATAATTCCAGTGGTCACACAAGAAAGTGAGTTTATAAAACTGGATTTAAAAGCTGAGACAGTGTCTGCAGATCTAAGAGACTTCTAAAGAAATTAGTAAAGAGCACAAAAAGGTGTGACGATATAAAAGCATAAATAATTTCTTTAAGTATTGCTAAATGACAACATTGCTTAGAGTTTGTAGAAACACGATTAGACTTTTTTTTTTAGACTCGCTGTCAAAAATAACACTCAAGGTCTTGACGATAATTAATTAATATTTGGAATAAGGGGACCAAACAGTGGTTGGATTAGACAGAGCTGCTCAGGGCCCATGATAAGGACCTCTAAGTTTAACTGCAAAAAAGTTTTATAACTTTGTGTTGTCAGCATAACAGTTAAATTATATATTACGGTGATGAATGATATGACCTAATGCCGGCATGTAGGTCCCTGTATTATGTGCATGGTTTTTATGTAAAAAATAGTTATAAGCGTGGCTTGTAAAAGAGAAAAGTTTCCCATTCAGAGGGAATACTACATGTGGGGAACCACAAGCCTCAGCCTTGGGTCCACTACTTTTCATTTTTATGGTGTCTCTAACAGCCAGTCCACATGGAAAGCATTTTTAGAAGTTAGTTTGTTTTTGATGTCTTTCACTTAAGCATCTCATAAAACACAGACACACTGCCATTTAATTAAATGTATCAATCCACACAGGACCCCCCAAGTTTTTAATGGTAAGGGTCTATTTTTCTCTCCTCTGTCATGTTTAGTGAAGCATAATCTGCACAGACAGCTGTTTAAATCGCACAAATCTCCTGACAAATCTCCCACAATTTATATGTTTTTAACTTATTAACGGTACCTATATTGATTCATAAAGGCTCCCAGTCTGCCTGTGAGCTGTCTGTTTCACTACAGGCAGATTCCCCCTGATTGGCAGGGAAAAAAATTCAATGAATCAATAAATACAAACACTGCCGATTTCTTCCTGCGGAGCCAACATGAAAACTCTTTTAGTTCAGTAACTTGCTGCTGTCAGTCAGTTTAGCCGGCTGCCATCCTCTCAGCTGCTGCTGACAGATGGCTGGTTCTGTGTACTGAGACGCTGAACACAGGTTGGAGTTGGTGTGGATTGGACGGATAGAATGCATTTACCCACTGCTCACTTCTCGCTTTCTATGTGGATTCCCAGTAAGAGTCAATCTATTATCAGAACTCTGGTATTCACCGATATGCAGACGACACTCAGCTCTATGTTGCTGTTGATCCTGATAATCTGAACCTTCTTTACTGCTGTGAAAACTGAAACTCTGACATCTTTGAGTGACCCAGAATTTTCTTCAACTCAATCATCTTACCATATATATTGTCATGATTTCTTGCCCCTCCTATTTTCTGTATCTCATTTTCTTGTCTATATATATATATATTTTTTTTTTTTTTCTTTATGGTGTCTACCTATAAGCATCATTTTCACTGTGCTTCTTAAGCACTTTGTAAGACTCAACTTAAAGCTGTCATATAAATAAAAGTGATTAAATTATCAGTTTAACACTTTTCTCATGTGTCTTCTCCAGGTGATTATGAAGTTTCCATTAAATTTAACGATGAGCACATCCCCGACTCTCCCTTCATCGTCCCCATTGCCACGCTGTCTGACGATGCTCGCCGCCTCACCATCACCAGTCTGCAGGTGAGAACACCTCATCTAAATCTTCATTACATTACAGTTACAGTTTATATAGAGCCAGCTGAGCTCACGGCTATATGAAGAGTGTCTATAAACTCTCCATATTAAATCCTCTGATGTGTCATCTTCTATATTAAAAAGGTGACATTTTAATTTTCCATGAATAGATTTATTATTAGCAGATGTGTCTGGCTGCTCTTTACTTTCTGTGTAAATATATCTTCACCACCTTCCTGTTATAAGTGAAGCTCTGTATATTTAGACATGTGACCTTTGTGGTTAAGAGTGGAGTAAAAGTATCACCTCATGCACCATTTTTACACTAATGCAGATTTGTTTAATATGACTATAAGTTAATATCAATAGTTAATTAAGCTTATTTTCTGTCATAAATAACAGGACACACAAAAAAACTCATAATGCATTAAGGATTAAATAAGGATTTTACTGGTGAGATGTAAAAACTCCCCCAAAGGAGACATCTCTAAATGGCAAAAATGACACGATAAAAATAACATCTAAAATTAAAGTATATCAAAGAAAAAACACTATATTAGCTCAACATACAGAAGAAAATAGAAAAATCACAAAACTAGAAAAAAGCTTTTCAGAAACACTCTACAAAGAAGCTAAAGAAGTTTTTGTAGCTATAAACGAATGCATGAGTATAAATTTTGATGGAGGGTCTGCTGCTGCTGGCTTTACTTGACCCTTTGACCAAATTAAAGACAGATACAGTCCATTTTTTTCTGTCTTTTTCATATCTTCAGCATTTCTGTGTAGATGGCAGACTTTTAAAAAATTATTTTAACATATTTTTTGAAAAGTTTGGACTCTCAAAAAATGTTTTCAGATTTACCCATGTGGTTTTAAATGCTCACCATAAGGAGAAATTCTTAAGAAGTCTTAATCGTAGCTGTAGCCACATATCTTTATATACAGTACATGGACTTGGCAAAACCAGCAGAGTCAGTGAATTTGAAGTTGCCAAAGTTAAAGCCACATCACATCATAATATTCCACGTAAAGATTGTTAATTATTGTCTAATCATAGGGTGAGAAGCTACTTAATCTTTTTGGACAAAATGCCTCTTCAATTTTGACATGACACATGAATGTGCTGAAATGCTGGACATCTGAGTTTTCCCCCAGTACTTACACACGGCATACATTTGTGGATCAGAAAGGGTGAAAAGAGTCTCAAAACTCCATACACTAATGTTACTTGATCTACACGTTTCAGGCGATACAAACACATTTAACAATCTGTAAATAAATTAAATAAATGCAGAACAAAAACAATTCTTAGATGCTTATCTGCACATGGAGCTTTTCAAAGGCAACTTTGATCAGATCTATTAACTTGAAGTTGGATATACCATATATATATCTATACTATTTTTATTTATATATAAATATAATCATACCGGTACTGAAGTAGAAACTATTACTGAAACAGTTCAGCTGTGCTGCAGTGGAAAAGGAAAACAGCCTTTCTGTTTCTTGCAAGGAGTCAGGACATCTGCTGACAGCTTTTTATGCTGATTTATGGTCTAACTGTAAGTAGTGTAAACTAGCTCCACCTCCAACCGCTACAACAGTAACATGCTGCTCTAACACTGATGCTTCAGTATCAATAATCTTATGATGCCATATATAATAATATATCAATGATCAGAGGTACCAAACCACTACTTTTACTGCAATACTTTTTAATATTTTTCTCTCTCAGAACTGCTTCTTACAACATGCTGTCTCACCACATCAGAGATCAAATATTTTTATCGTTGTCCTGAATGGCTTCATTCAAAGCCAACTGTCACAAAGAGGGGAAGGAGACAAGGAGACACTGTATTGTTTCACTATGTAGATAATGCAGCATATTTTAATAATAGTGTTGCATTCAGTCAGTGTTATGGGTGTCTTGTTTGTCATTTGGATGGCAGCAACACTACAGGGTAACCATGGTAACCAAGCTACCTTTGCTAAACCGACAAGCATACATCCATGAGTATGTTACAGCTAAGTGGTGTGCTGCCACAACCTTCCAGAATTATTGCACCGCACATCGAAGTTGGTGGATCATTAAATGGAGCGTATTCTTTGTACGACTGCACCGTATTGTAATGTCAGTATCGTGATGGTCCGAGAAGAATATACATACTGAAAAAATATATATATGTGTATATATATGTACACACATATATGTGTGTGTGTATATACATATATAAATATATATAATGCATTTTTCACACAAATCGTCATACACTTTTTTAAATCTTTATTGGTAGATCATGTAACACAATTTTCTCACCATTAATGAGACTAATTTCTTTCAATAACTCACAAGGAATTTACAACATACAGTTAAACTAACGGATAGAATCCCTTTCTCTTCCTCTGTTCTTCTTCAGGAGATGGGTCTGAAGGTGGGACAGGAGGCCTCCTTTGCTGTGCAGCTGAACGGAGCCAGAGGGCTGATTGATGCCAAGATCCACACGCCATCAGGAGCCGTAGAGGAGTGTTACATCACCGAGCTGGACAGTGGTAAGATCAGGCAACGATCAGTGGGTGTTAAAACTGTACAGTGGCAGGATTTTAAGTAAAACTAAAGCTGTAATAGCAGCCACAGTAACAAGTTGGGTCTGGAAAAGAAAAGAGCGTGAACATTACATATGGAGTACCGCAAGGCTCCATTCTGGACCCCCTAATTTTCTGTGTTCTTGAAGTTAACATTACAAAGTACTACAAGACTCAAGTCTTGGTCCATTACTTTTTATTTTATATACAGTATATAAAAATAATACTAGTGTAATTGTTATGCAGATGATGCCTAACTCTATTTTTCCCCTTTTACAGCAGTGAAAAGAAACATATTATGAGTATTATTTGTAATCCTTGTGTTGCTACAGATCAGCATGCTATCAGGTTCATCCCGAGGGAAAACGGAGTTCATTCTATTGATGTTCGTTTCAACGGCAGCCACGTTCCTGGCAGCCCCTTCAAGATCCGAGTGGGAGAACCGGGACAGGTGGGAGATCCTGGCATGGTGTCTGCCTTTGGACCAGGTCTGGAGGGAGGAACCACAGGTACACAAGAAAAATAAACACCTTAAAAACATCAAAATTCTAAGCTCTTAATAGACAAGTTAAGTAAGTTTTAATGAGTGTCGGTCTTGCCCGTCTCCTCCTTTAGGTGTGGCATCAGAGTTTATTGTGAACACGTGTAACGCCGGCGCAGGAGCTCTGTCTGTTACCATTGACGGACCATCGAAAGTGAAGATGGACTGTCAAGATTGCCCTGATGGCTACAAGGTCTCCTACACACCCATGGCTCCTGGAAACTACCTGATCTCCATCAAGTATGGAGGACCCCAGCACATCGTAGGCAGCCCCTTCAAGGCCAAAGTCTCAGGTGGGTCATTGTCCTCAAAACCACACTGATGTACTGGGGTTTGGACCAGAATCAATGTTATAAAAATAATTGATAAAACAACTAATCAACTACTAGTTCTAAGCATGTAGCATTTCTGACGACTGCAAGCCCACTTCAGATCCCATCAAACAATTTTCAAACCTTTCCAGAATATTGCAGGTTTTTTGTAATTAATCTGCGTTTCAAAACATTGTGATTGAAATTTTCCAACGTCATTTGTCTTTTTTTTAATATAAAAAACATTTTTTGGAAAAGTTTGAAAAACTCATTAGCTATAAAATTGTAATTGTCGTTTGCGAAGGTCCCCATAGAACCTTCTCAATGATTATTAGAATCACCTGAAAGAGAAGAATCTTCTAAATGACCACTAGAAACCCTAAACACACCTAAATCATGACAAGAGCCACCCAAATGATCCCTAGAACCACCTTAATGACTACAATATTCACAAAAAGTACCCCTAGAAAAACATATTTCCATATCAGATTGCAGTGGAAAGGCTCCTGATTCTGTTGGTTGCATATCTCAGCGGAACTAACTGATGAAACAGTTATATGATATAAAACCCCACAAACACATGACAAATGATGTAATGAAAGTACTTTTTTCTATTTAAGGATGACGACATTCCCCAAAAACTGATGTCTCATTGCCAAGATGTAATTTTCTCTCTTGGTGGTAAAAGTGTAAGAAAACACTCTAAAACATAATTGTGTCTCAGCTGATGTTCTTTAAATGTCTCTGCAGGTCCTCGTCTGTCCGGAGGCCACAGTCTGCATGAGACGTCATCGGTTCTCGTGGAAACTGTCACCAAGACATCAGCGATGGGCGGGGCCTTCGCCTCTTTGCCCAAATTCTCTTCAGATGCCAGTAAAGTCATCTCCAGGGGCGCCGGCCTATCAAAAGCTTTCGTTGGCCAGAAAAACACGTTCACAGTCGACTGCAGCAAAGCAGGTGAGAAACGATATGAGAAATCACACAAAGACGGAAAAACTAGAAATTACAGGAGCAGTTTGACCCTCAACCTGTTTTGCTGTCAAGAGTCAGATGTCACAGATGGATATCAGTTTTATGTCTGTGTATCCAGTACAAAGTGTTTATAAATAATGATGTAATTAAGGTATTTTAAGGATAATTAATGGATTTTTTGATGGGTGGCAAGATCCTTTTGCAATTAGTTTTAAGTGGTGAAAAACCCTTAAAATTTACCAGTAAACATTGAAAAAGCGTTAAATTTGTTCCTTAAAATTATCATAATTTTTTAAATATGTTTTTTTGGTAGCTTGTTACTTATAATTATTACTAAGTTTGACCCAGAATTTTGAGTCAATGAATGGTTAATGACTGGGTTCTAATACATTAAAGGTTTTTTTTTTATGCCTTTATTTATCGATTAAGGTAGACTATTCAACTATTAAAAACACTCAATCTATGCAGAGAGCCCATTAAAACACATAAATGTATCAGAATTTATTAGTTATTTATTAAATAACCCAAAAAAGTGGTTTCAATCCTACCAAAAATTTAAAAGCAAAAGTTTTCTATACCAACATTTCTTGTTAGTTCTTGGCCAACATTTACAAATACACAAATATATCTGTGATATGCTCATTTCTGCAGATATATTGTCCCGCTCTAACTTTGAGGTACAAGTTAATTCAGAGGTTCTTTTCATGGTAATTGGTAAAACTATTATAACCTGACCCTCTGTGTCTTCGCAGGAACCAACATGTTGATGGTGGGCGTCCACGGGCCGAAGACGCCCTGTGAGGAGGTGTACGTCAAACACATGGGCAACAGGATGTACAACGTCACGTACACGGTCAAAGAACAGGGCAGCTACATCCTCATCGTGAAGTGGGGGGACGAGAACGTCCCCGGCAGTCCCTTCCACGTCACCGTCCCTTAAAACTGAACTCTTCATCTCAATGTCCGTCCCTCCTCTGCAGTTCCACACCCTCCTCATCCTCCATGTTGCACTGAAGACTTTTCACTTCCCGCTCCAGGGGACAGTTTTCACACTTTGTGCCAAAGTTCTCATTTATGTCGATATATTTCTTGTTTCTCTCTGTGACACTTTCTGCCTGCCAGCACAGCGGTTAACTTGTTGCCACAAGTCAGTATCTTGTTTGAAAAGTTAGGATCTTGTTTCACAAGTTTATCTTGTTTTAGATCTTGTCTAAATATGATCACTTGTACCAAGATAGCGTCCTGTTCAGGTGAGTTAGTATTTTGTAGGGACAAGTCAGTAACTTGTTTGGAGAAGATTGTAACTTATCAAAGCCAAAAATGAGTATCTTGTGCAAACAAGATATTAATTTGGATGCCAATGATAAAAGTAAATCACTTTTAGGACTTTTGGGCTAAGGTACTCAACACTTGAAAACCTGACTTGCCTCAAACTACTTTTATTGATCCATATTTAGGTCAGTTAAAGACAATCTTCCCTTGATGATTTTAATCATTCGGACAGGATCTTTGTACTATCAAGATTTCTTCTGGGTCTTTCTGGGTTTTGCAAAAACTGTGGGGTTCAAAAACCTGGAAATTTGAAAAAAAAATGTAGTTTTAAATTTTCACAGTAAAATTGTACAACCAGGAATAGAAACATTTAGTTTCATATCCTGTCTGGTCAAACCTGTGTAATATTATAAAGGTGTTGTCCCACAAAGCTGAAGAAAGCTGAAGATATATCAGAGGATCAGGACAAGCTGTATTGTGACTCTGCTTTGATTTTATTTATTCTCAGACCTTTTGTTTTTATTTTCTTTGACAGAAAATGGTCTTATTGTTGAGAAAGAGCAGGTGATAAGGTTGATCTCTTTCCCTGGATTATGTGTTCAGGGAAAGACAGATGTGACGATTTAGATTTTTTTTTTAACGACAGGAGGGAAGTGCGGTGAAACAATCAGTTTTTTTTGTGAATGTTAAAAACACAGATGATGTTGCAATGACACAATATTACAGAGTGACATTTTATAGTGATTTTGTATGTATGAATGAAATGAATTTTAACTGTTTGATATGTTAACCTTAATTCTGGCAAGATTGTGCAGGCATAATAAAAGTTTATTCGCTAACTTGCCATTAAGAACTGTTCCTGCTCATCTGATGTCTTTTTAAGTGATTTGAATGAAACTGACACAACTAGCGTCCCCTAGAGACTGCAGTGTTCATTTTAACCACAGTTGCTTAAAAACATCATCACTACTAGAGCTAAAAATGAGGAAAGGTCATGGGCTCATTAAAATCTAAAGGGTTCATCCTCTGGAGAGCAGGAATGAGATCAGATGTTTCAAAGTAATCGGACAATGAGAGTTTGATATTTTGTAAAAATGAAAAGTTGTGATATAGTTGCAGTTACAAATTTGCAATACATGTGATGCGAAATATGCAATGTACACTGCTGAATTTTGGTTACGTATGTACATAGATTTTTGATGTATTCAAATTTGAAATATATGCTCCTTTATTTGCAGTTACACATGCATTTAAACTTTTCTTACATGCTATACACATACATTTGCAATATATGCTTCTCTTCAGTTGTGCCTAAGTATGTAAATTTGCGATATATGCCATATGGGTGAATTCAGAGTACACATCCTTTAGTTGCAGTCAAATATGCAAACAAACATTTTAAGCGCAAATACAGGATTCATCAATATGTTCTTACCTGAATTTGTTCTTATTCAACGAACAAATTTAGAACTATTTTAGAACATGCATATGCATAAATCATAAATGTCCCACAGCCTAAAAAAACAATATAGTCAATATCTATTCAATGTAAACAATATATTAGAACCACGATTATACAAAAAATGATGAGGCCTAAATAAACAACATTAAAGGGTGAAATTACTAATAATATACAATTAATTAAAAATTTGCTAATTATAAAATTAATAGCTAAGACGTTGTAATCCATAAATCATTATTATCAATAATGAAATTATTCATATATTAAAATTCCTGTTCCCGCTTTTATATGACAATAGCTTATATATCAGACTTTCCATATTGGAACGTGACGCCATCAGATTTGGCTGTGATATATGCAGCTGGTTAACCAGCAGCCTGTTCAAGGTCCTCACAGCCTGACAGTTCAGTAGTGACACAGTGAGGGGCGCTCTGCTTTCACTACATCACGGCCTGTTGTGGACAGAAACAAAACACAATGTGCACCTAGTGCAGCAGTAGAGATCAATTCCACAGATCTTCACATTTATTAACTTTTTATTTTGTTACGGATGTACTCATGCGTGGTAGTGGTGCAACAGGTATGCAGGCTGTATACAGGATTTGCAATCGGTCTCCAAATGGTTGTGCCATGATATGTTTGCCAGCCAAATCTGTCTTTTCTGGCTTCTACGTCTGTTGTTTTGTATTTCACTAGCAGTAAAGTTTTTTCTACATTTTTACCCTCACAGCTCTCTTTGCAATGAGTGAGAGATTTCTGCACTGCTGCACCGCTCCAATGGGGGCATGGTAGTATGCTAATTACCAATTTGGAATGATTCTGATTCATGGTGATGAGAACTAAATTGGCTGGTGTCATGAATCCAACTGTAATTTTGCATGCACACGCACTTTGTGTGCAAAGTAAGAACATTTCTATGCACATATTACTAAATGAGACCCATTGAGTTGTGCTTATGAGTATACGAAATATACATGATGAATAAAATTGCGACACTCCCACTTAAGTACCATCCATACAGTATATAAAGTCTAGATAAAAGACAATGTACACCAATTTTGTTGTGTAAGTTGTGGTTATGTACATATGTATGTAAATTAGCAAAATATGCTCTCCTTTAGTTACAGTTGCATTAGTACGTAAATGCGAATGATAAATGTTATATACATGTAATTTTGCACTATATGCTTTTCTTTTGCTCCAGTGACATAAATATGTAACTTTCCGTTATATGGAATATCTACATATTTGCAATGTACGCTCTCTTTTAGTTGTGGTTAGATAGATAAAATCATTTGACAACAATAAAAGTACACTCAGTCCTTGCATAAAATTAGATTATGGAGGATAAAAACACAATAAAGCTAAAAGCTTATTTCTATTGTGGTCCTCTAAGGGAGAAAAGGGGTAAGATGGCTGATATTCAAGTCAGACAAGATGGTTAAAACACAAGCAATAACAAAACACATAATCACACAAACCGACAGACAGACAAAGACAGAAGAATTATACAACAAGCAAAACAAACTTATGATTGACTTTTCATCAACCATTTCTTTACCAAGAGTTTAAACCAACCACATATGTGATTCTGGGATATGTGTACATTGTCTTTCAGTTACAGTTACATAATTCATAATTCAGAGTACATGCATTACCCTGTAGTTTCTGATATATGTACTGCTTGAGATGTAATCACATGTGCACATAATTTGCAATAAACACAATACACAATCATATTTGATTTACTTTAGTTGCACTTATGTATATGTGTAAATTTACATTACATTCAATATACACACATTTGTGATACATGTTCTCCTTCACTTGTGCTTATCTAAGTAGAGTCGTTCTGACGAATGGCATTGCTGGCGTTGGTAAAACCTTCTTAGTGCAGAAGTTCACTGTGGACTGGGCAGACCAAGATGTCAGTTTTTTGATTCTGCTTTCACTCAGGGAGCTGAACTTGATCACAGATGAGCAGTACAGTCTCCTCATGCTGATCCATGTTTTCCATCCAACATTACAGAAGGTCACAGCTGAGAAGCTTGATGACTGTAAAGTTTTGTTCATCTTTGACGGCCTGGATGAAAGCAGACTTTAGAAGAAGTCAGAGGTCATAAATCGATGTGCTGTTGACAAACCTCATCAAGGGGAATCTGCTTCCCTCGGCTCTCATCTGGATAACCTCCGAACTTGCAGCAGCCAATCAAATCCCTCCTACATGTGTTAACAGGGTAACAGAAGTACGAGGCTTCACTGACGACCTGAAGGAGGAGTACTTCAGGAGGAGATTCAGTGATGAAGAGCTGTCCAGCAGAATCATCTCACACATCAAGACATCCAGGAGCCTCCACATCATGTGTTACATCCCAGTCTTCTGCTGGATCATTGCTACAGTTCTGAAGCACATGTTGACTACAGACCAGAGAGGAGAGCTGCCCAAGACCCTGACTGACATGTACTCACACTTCCTGCTGGTTCAGACAAAGAGAAAGAAGATGTATCAATGGTTTTGTAAAGAGGAAGAAGCACAAGTGCAAGCTGACGAAAGCTGACAGGAAAGTTCTTCTGAAGCTGGGGAGGCTGGCATTTGAACAACTGCAGAAAGGAAACATCATATTCTACCAAAAAGACCTGGAGCAGTGTGGTCTTGATGTCACAGAGGCCTCGGTGTTATCAGGATTTTGTACAGAGATCTTAAAAAGAGAAATCAAGACCCTCCAGGAACCAGTCTACTGCTTTGTTCATTGGAGCATTCAAGAGTTTCTGGCTGCAGTCTACATGTACCACTGTTACACCAAGAGGAAGACAAAGGTACTCAAGGGGCTCCTGGGAAAAGACTACAAACACAAGGAATCAAAACTAAAGTCTTTCCTCAAGAAAATTTCAGCTTTTTTCAGAAACAATAATAGCTGTGACCCATTTCTGGATGTCTTTCTGATGGGAGCCATGGAGAAATCTCTAAAAAATAAAAATGGCCACCTGGACCTGTTTGTTCGCTTCCTTCATGGCCTCTCTCTGGAGTCCAACCAGAGTCTCGTAGGAGGCCTGCTGGGTCAGACAGAGAACAGTCCAGGAATCATCCAGAGAGTCATCAACAACCTGAAGGAGATGAACACCCAAAGAATCTCTCCTGACAGAAGCATCAACATCTTCCACTGTCTGATGGAGATGAATGACTGCTCAGTACATCAGGAGATCTCTGAGATCCACAGCTCAGCTCTGGCCTACATGCTACAAATCTCAGAGGAGGTTCTGGATGAGTCTGACCTGATAGAGTTCAACGCATCAAAGGAAGAACACAGAGACTGATCCCAGCTGTGAGGAACTGCAGAAAGGCTTGGTAAATCCAGTTGTGATTAGGTGGGCAGAGTGCACAGTGAACTCAGCAGCCACACATTTCTCTGTTTCTCTGTTTGCGTCTTCAGGCTAGGCTAACCCATTGTTGCTAACTTTGGAGCTAACTCCCTTCACTTTTCCAGTACTTGGGGAAACAACAGACGTGACTTTTTAGTATTTATTAACTGACACTCTGTAGTCTGTGCTGTACATTTAATGCCAGACTGACAACTCACTATTAACTTTTTCCTCTGCTCCGCTCGCATCCACCGTCACTTCTCTGCCGCTTGTTCTACGCAAACATACTACGCAATGTTGTATTCCTTAATGGAGTTACGTTACCAATAGTTTCCTAGGTAACAACATAGAGGTTGACTCACATACCGAACAGCGCTGCTCAGAGACTCCCAAACACTATTGATTTCTGAATGAATGGATATTTGGCGTTAATTTTTGCATTAACAAATATTTTGGCCTGGCAGGGGTTCTTGTTGTGATAATTATAGGAGAAACACTGATTCAGTAAACGTTCAGTACGTTCATTAAACGTTGAGCAGTCTCCATCAGGTTGGGTGAGTTCAAAGTTGTGAAAACATCGGGGGTGTTTTGAATACACTGCATTCACAGCTAATTTGTTAGTCTGTCCCTCCCGCCGCAGAAAATAATGGATTAATCCTGGAAAGCTGTTGATGTAGCACTTTTCTCCTTATGAAAGTAACACAGAGATTATTTGACCAATGAGACTTTAGTCGGACGAGAGCATATCGACCAACTAATCGACCAGTTGACCAGGAGACTACAGCCCTACCGATAATGTAATAAAAGGTCCTGGCAGATATTTTAATATTTTTACCAACAATGTATTATTTGTAAAAATAAATTACCCACCTTTCAGATGGCTAATTTATTTTTTAAATCACATGATGTAAAATTTTGATGGATCATGTAATAATGTAATAAAGTATGCTTTTTTCCCTCAGAAATGTACTGTAAGTATACAAAATTTATAATACTGTTAGTGTCATGTTAGACCACTGAAAACACACTGCACTATATGCGGTTTCTAATTACAGCATCATTTAGGTGTGTGGTGTCTAATTAGTTTATAACTGTGTTCATTTACTGTCTAGTAAAGAACATATTATTTCTAGTTTTGGTCTAATTTGATACAAAGTACAATTTATTATTTCTTCTTAGTATACCGTAAAACAAAGTGCAACCAACAATTATATACAATTTGTTTAATGTAAACCTAATAATTAATTTCAAACTAGAATGTAACAAACAGTCAATAAAGAATCTAGCCTGTAGCCTACCAATTTATCCTCATATCCTATCAAACTTTTTCTGATAAACTTCAGAAATATGCAGGAATTGATGCTGTGATATTTCATACTGTATCTTCCCAAGTGATCATATCCTACAGGGAGAAAACTTCAATGCAGTGTGTAGCTACTGATGGAGGTATTTTCAATTTAGCTCCGCTAGAGCTCCACCTGATGGCCAAAATGATTGGCTGTTTGTTATATTATTTTGACTTAATGAGGAACACGCAAAACAATGTCAGTTGTCATAAAGTACTATCTCATTTTGATGTGTCATAATATATCAGTATGACAGTATCTGTTAACTGAACACTATGTTACTTGACATAGAGGATGATGTCAGTTTGACATTGAAAGTGACATTATTATTATATAAAAATGATAACAAGACAAACATTTATGACTGGTTGTGTAACATAGTCTTGTTTTTAAGTCTTTCTTATATTTTGTTCCTCACAGAAAGAAACTCTGAGGTGTTTTCTATTTTGTTGGTGTAGAGAAGAGTAGTAGCAGGAAATGCACAGAAGCATGCAAGTAATTGCAACGGCTGACCGCTTGAAGTCAAGTCTCCCAGTATAATTAATTAGTATAATTTAATGTTTCAAAACTTAGTACCTCCAGACCACCATTCCTTTTTACATTGCATAAGATATCTTTTCTTAATATAACATTTGTTCCTCCAAATTAAATGAAGTGAAATCTTACCTAATTTTTGTGTATATTTTAGCAGGCGTTTCTGTTGTCCTCTTAAAACAGGGAAAATAGTGAGGAAAGAGAGATGAAGAAACCCACACACTGCTCACTCATCTGCATTGAGTCTTAATTATATACAGTACAATATATACAGTACACTCAGTCACTCAGTCTCAGGACCACTAAGTTATTCTCCATTGTTTTTCTAAATAATGTAAATTATATTTTTAACCAGTGTTCAACATAGACTGTAACTTACATGAAATAAATTTACCTTTTTAACTTTGGTATTTTAGCTAATAGATGAACTGATGAACAAAATTTGCTCTGAAATTTAAAAGAATCATAAAGTAAATTAACTAGAAGTATTTCTGAGGAAAAGTGTGTGACTGCTGTAAGGACTGATGATAACTGGCATATATTTAGAGTATCCAACTCTTCATAATTTACACCTAAATTATATGTTTGTTAGCTTTGATTGTTGCTTATCCAGTCAGATTTGCTCTTTATTCCAACAAATCCTGGTATAATGTGGATTTATGTGTCTGTTAACTTCCTGCATGCTCCACTCTCGCCTCTCAGACAAGAATCATAATGAAAATAAAGTTTGTCTTTGCTTTTAAGGGAAATATAGACCTCTAAAAATAATGATGAGGTGACAGAGGTGGAAGTACAACATGTACTAAACATTTCTTCATGTGTGGTCAACACTTGTGAAAGTTTCATTCTGCAAAATGAAAGTCAGATCTTTCTCTGCACATCAGCATCAGTCGTGTGGTTTCCACAGTGTGCTGTAGTTGACTTTTAACTATCAAGGATGAGATGTGGCATAAAAATTAGATGAACTTTCTAACTTTTTGCTTCTATAATTATAGTGATAACTAAGTTGAAGAAGGTTTATGTTGCTGAAACAGAAGGAAGCACATCTCCCACCATACATGTCAATTATGTTCTGTTTTTTTTTTTTACTTTATATCTTTCTGGAGGAGGTTTGATGCTTTGTGTATGTGCTCACATAGACTGTCCCTGAATGAGGAAGTAAGCAACGTGGGGGCCTGTACAAAACAGAAAGATAACAAGAAGCGGTGGTGGTTTGTGAAATATGCACGTAGCTTTTTTAGGGTGGAGGGGAGTTCAACAGGGAGGAGAAAGAGGAAGTTGAGGTCAGAACAGCGTCTATCTCTCTGTGACTAAACAACGGAAACTCAAAAACAAGTTTAAGACGGAATAATTTAACTGTATCGTTCATCTTTCTACATCTGAAGAATCCTGCTTGGTGAGTTTTATTAAATATAAATATAAAAACACATTTATCTGTGCTCAAGTATAAAATCCCTCCATATTGATGGTCTTTAAATTATATACGTGATTCTCTTTATCTCTGCATTCTGCTGAGGTTGAATTTGGGAAGATGACTTTTTCCAGTCTTGTCTGATTAATCCTTGCTGTTCATCACTTGTGAAGTTTATTTGAAATTAGGTATTTTCATTGGCAGAGTTTACTAAACGACACACAGGCTTTTAATGATGTGTCTAATGTAGATATGCAGTCAGATTTGCTCTTTATTCCAACAAATCCTGGTATAATGTGGATTTATGTGTCTGTTAACTTCCTGCATGGTCCACTCTCGCCTCTCAGACAAGAATCATAATGAAAATAAAGTTTGTCTTTGCTTTTAGGGGAAATATAGACCCCTCACCATAATGATAAGGTGACAGAGGCAGGAAGTACAACATGTACTAAACATTTCTTCATGTGTGGTAAAGACCTGCAGAAATTCTCATGAGGAAGTTTCACTCTGCAAAATGAAAGTCAGATCTTTCTCTGCACATTAACAGCATCAGTCGTGTGGTTTTCACAGTGTGCTGTAGTTGACTTTTAACTATCAAGGATGAGATGTGGCATAAAAATGAGATGAACTTTCTAACTGTTTGTTTCTATAATTGTAGTAATAACTAAGTTGAAGAAGGGTTATGTTGCTGAAGCAGAAGGAAGCACATCTCCCACCATACATGTCAATTATGTTCTATTTGGTTTTCTACTTTATATCTTTCTGAAGGTGGTTTGATACTTCGTGCCTGTGCTCACATAGACTGTCTAAGCGAGAGAGAAGGGGGGGGGGGGGGGGGGGGGGGGGGGGGGGGGGCGGAGGGGCCTGTACAGAACTGAAAGATGACAGGAAGTGGCAGTTTGTGAAATGTGCACACAGCTTTTTAAGGAGGGTGGAGGGGGTTTCAACAGGAGGAAGAAAGAGTGACTACAGAGCAGAAACTTCATCTGGAAACTCAGAAGCAACCTTTAGTTGAAGTGTCAGATGGAATAATTGTTCATCTTTCTACTTTCTCACAGTAAATTATTAGCAGACTCTGCAGTTCCCCTCAGCTCCAATCAGCCTTTTACACTGTTTGAACTCATTTTGGTTTCACACATTTAGAGACTTGCTGGTGAATAAAGTGGAACAGCTAAAGAGATTCATATTTGTAGACATGAACAAAGACACCACTCCACACTGAAGCTAATGTTGCTCAGTGGCTGCTGTAAAACAAGACCAGGTCAAACCTTGTATATGTCTGGACCGTGTATGTTAATGTGTTACAGTGAGAGTCAGAGGTCGTGTCTATAATGTGAATTCCTGGATATTAAATGTTTATCTGCAGTTTTCTGTACTGGTCCCAGTAATATTTACTGAAGTAATATCACATGACTGGTTCAGCTACGTTTGAGTAAAAAAAAAGGTTATAAATGCAGTTGGAAGAACAAAACTTTCCACTGATATCTTGGGATGTCTGATTTGAAAGAGAACTTATTTTAATTCTAATTATAACTATTCTAATGATCTGTTAACTCCTCCTGATCTTTCATCTGTTTCACTCTCTCGTTTTTCTGCATTGAGTGTTTTGTCAGTGATGGTTATTTGGTGTTTTAACTGTGTTCTCTCCTTCAGGCCTCTATGAGACATTTTTGTGCCTCTTTACTGGTTGATGATCATGGAGGCTGTGGTGGAAATTGTGAATCAAAGTTTTAGCATCATTTTGGTTGCAAATTCAGGAGGTTTATCTCCACCTGGTTACTGCAGTTACAGTCAAATGAAGCGCACCTGCAGAGCAGCCGCCCCACACTAACCTGATAAAACAGCTACATGAGTCTCATGTTTTAGCTGCAAGACTCGTGTTTTAATGCTGTTGTTCATTGTTTGTGATGTGAAAACATCAGAGAAATAAAAAGCTTGTGTCCTGCTATCAGTTCAGTTATAAAATCCAAACACACCAGCTGTGTTTCCCCTCTGAGTTTTTCAGGTTGGTGGTAAACCACCTGAAACTACCAGTGCTGCATGCAGGGTTTTCCTGCTGTAGGTTTATTGTAATTGTATCATTACAATATTCATCAAAGCCTCAACACAGGTTGTAGTTTTTCACTGTGCACTCAGAAGAAAAGTGAAACAAATATGTTCACTGATAAAGTGAGCACGATGTCCTAAAGTTATTCTTTATATTTTCACTGTGCACCATAAAAAATAATAATCAGAATATAACATTATGTTGTAATTACTCTATGCATGATTATACCCAAACAGACATGGCAGGATCTGCTTCAGCATGAACAGATGTTCTTTATTCTCTTTCACACAGAAACAAACTGTTCAGACACACAAACATGGTTTCTATGATGTCACTGAGTTCACACAGGCATTAATACACATTCATACAATAATTTCCCTCACATGTGTTTGTAGTACAGTGGAAACTGCTTACAGTCATCACGGTTACAGTGATCAACTGCTTATATGGATCAAAAAGCTCCGAACAGAATCAGTGAGCTGTTTAAATAATTAGCCTGTAGTAATCAATAGTCCACTTACAGTGTTCATTTTGGGAAAAACATTTTAAAACTACGGTAATTACTCCCATGATACAGTATGATATGCAATTAGCGGTTGTGCAACATTATCAGGTATATCACCGCTCGCTCTACTCATCCACTGTTTCTCTCTCTCTGACCTTTACTTGTAACGTTATCAGACGGAGAGAAATGTTCTCCCTTCTTCCTTATAAAGTTTTGTCCTCCCTCATGGCAGAGTTACAGCTCTGTCAGTCTGATCTGTGACTGGTCACCGCGTTGATTGTGGTTCAGCTGTGGCCTTCTTCCCCACAGCTTCATTTATAGTCCAGAGTGGACGCGCACAACGACCCACAACCCGTCTGCTGCCAGCTGGTGACCTGAGGCTGCTGCTGCCTGCACATTGAGATCATGACGGGAAAAACGTCGTCTCCTTAAAACTTATGACAAACCAAAAACGAGCCAACAAGATGCAACAACGAAATAACAAACAGTTGAAACAGCTGTGCTATATTTTGAAATGGTCAATACACTTCAGTAAATACCGAATCTGCCGGTTATTACTTTATATTCATGTAATAAATATACAAATGTCAATTAGATGGTAATTTGAATACGAAATAAGGAAAACTATTTTTTTAATCCGTAATAATAATATAATTATGACATATGCTAATGTTTTATTTTGTCACATTCTTTAGTTTGACACTTAAAATCAAAATGTCAGATCACTGCTTTTCCTTCAGTTAATACCACAACCACACAGGTGCACGTCTACCTGTTCACTAACAGGAGAGTTCAGGCTGGATCACATGGTAGCAGTGAAATAGAAATTAAATTATAAACACTGAATTACAAGGTATTATACTGATACATGGAATATTCCCCAGCACAAAGTCATTCATTAACAAAGCATTAGACTCTTACAGAATACATCTCAATATAGAAAAGGGTTGTTTCCTACAAAAGCAATAGATCAACCTTTAATTAATTTAAGTTATATAACTCTTATAATGGTGTTATACTATTATTATTATATTTTAGAATATGAAAACCAATGTAAAAAGTGATTTTCTCCATTATTAAACTAAATTAGTTTATTTTAACTTGTGTGTTAAAATATGTAGTATTGAGTACATGTGGGGATATGTATGAGGTAAAACCTGTGTTCTGTTCACTCACTTGTTTACTTCTTTATCTATATTTGAGCTGCTCTGACACTGTGGCCAAAGGGCTGCATGTGTAAACCCAGAAGATGATGAGAAGTGTTGGAACAAGAAGTGGAGTTGAGAGAATCGAGGCCAGTTTATCCACCTCTCTCTGACTGAGTATCAAAACCTTAAAATGGCCACTTTTAGTGTTACAATAATAACATGAATTCTTCTGGGTGAGTTTTTGATTAGTTTTTTAATAAATCAGAAAACATATTTTCCTGTGCTAAAGTATTTACGGTTTGATATTACATGTCTAGTACCTGGTGGTCTTTAAGGTGGACACTTAGTCCTCCATGTCTCTGCTTCTCCTCTTTCAGTGAAGTTGTTTTTTTCTGTATTTTGGGAAGATTACTTTTTTCAGTTGTCTCTGTCCAGGAACCAGCAGTGTAAAATCAACCCAGTCTACAAACCTGCAGTACTGTACTATTGTGTGAGTTTTAAACAGTTCTCAGTTAAAAGTCCTGCTGCAAAAACAAAAATCAAAGTGAAGAAGCGTTAGAAACTCCTCTCTCTCCCTGTGTTTCCTGCCTCTCTCTCCTGACTGTCAAACAGGCAAAATGCCAAAAAATAATCTTAAAAAAAACATTGGTTGAAGCCTCTTGTGTCTCCAGAGAAGATGTGTGAAAGTCAGAGTCGGTTTAGAGTGAAAACTACAAGTTTAAAGATGAAACAGATCTGGACGTGTGTGGAGAAAGAAGTGAGGCAGCAGCTCCAGGCTACATTAGTCTCTACTAGCATAACACACTGAATCTGTACAGTGGAGCGAACTGAGTTGTGCTACATTGTGGGTAATGTAGGCACCAGGTTTTGACAGAAAAGAACATGTGGAATAAAAATATATCTCTGGTTATGCTGCATTAATTTAGATCCTGTTTTTTAAACTATCCATCATGTTGAGTTCTGAAAACTCTTCATACAATCATCAAAATCAGAAACTGATCCTGCTGAGTTTATTGATCTTAGGAAGTCTGTGTGTCTGTGTTTGTATCTAACAGCGACAATCACCAGAACAAAACGTTGGAATTGAATGCTGAAATGTTCATATGCTATGTATTACACGTGTTGAAACGTAGATATTCAATGTTTCTGTGGTTTGCAGAAATGTACACTGCCAACGTTTTATTCTGGCGACCAGGCTGAACAGTCAGAAACCTTTCACAAGTTTAAATTAAATTCAACACCCACACTTTAAGCTGTAAGTGATTCTAGACACACACACACACACACACACACACACACACACACACACACACACATATATACATATATATATATATATATACATATTTATACACACAATCACACAATCTCTCACACATACGTGACTTCCAATAAAGAAGGGAGGAACACTGACAGTGAAAGTATTCAGTCAGACTCCATTTTAAAGTCAACAGAACAGTCTGAGGCAGGGTGAGTGTTAATATTAGAGCTGAACACAATGATTACCGTCATTATTGATCAATCTGATGATTATTTTTCTGATTAATTGTTTAGTTGATCAAACTGTGTCAGAAAATTATGAAATCACAGCGTTGACTTCTTCAAACGTTGTTTCCTTTGTTCGTTTCCTGGTTTCTGCGTCCTCACAGTGATGAAAATAGAGAGAAGTCACAGTTAAGAAGCACACAGAAGTTTATCTGAAGTCTGTTTGTTGGATTTAAATCAGAGTCAAAGTTTATCTTTGTGATGGATGGAAAACACACATGGTTGTAGTTAAAGTCATGTAAACTAATAAGAAGCTACTAAGTTGAGAGGAAGGACTGGGTTTATTATACTGTGTGTGTGTGTGTGTCTCCAGTGTTACTGGTTTAACTCTCAGACTCCAGAAGATGAAGGATTCGGAGGAAGAGGAGGACGGAGCAGAGTCTCTGATATCCAGCTGTCTGTCTATGAAGAGTGACTGGTCCAACTATAATCCTCCAAACTTCAGTAATGAACCTGGACCCTCAGACACAAAGTAAGAGACTGTTTCTACTGTAAACTGACCTGAAGATGATTCAGTTTTTTAATGTAATTTAATAATCTGAGGATTACAACACTATTCTTTTATAATTCTGTTTTTTTTTAAATTCAGCCACTGATGTTTTTGTTGTTTGAGCATCGACTGCATTATTTCTACATTTATAGCTTTAATTTTGTGCTTGATTGTTGTTCTGAAATGTTTATTGGTTGCTTCAACCGATATTTAATGCAGGTTAAATTACAGAGGACAGATTGTTAATCTAACAGCCCAGCATCAGGCAGCAGTGCCTTTAGTTTAACTGTTAATAAATAAACTGTTATATAAAAATCTTTTTTTGTCATTTGGCATTTTCACATCCTAAATGTCAGACAAACATGTAGATGTTAAAAACTCTTCGGTGAAATATATCCAGTTTGCAGCTGTAGATAAAATGTTTACAACATGCAGAAGGAGACATGGACATAACTATTTGTTGTCATTATTAAATCATGATTCTGTGCCATGTTTCATGTTACATATACTCTTTACAAGAACTAATGATATGTGTAAACACCTGTTGTTTCCACAGACGGAGAGCAGAGTCTCCAGTATCCAGCTGTCTGTCTATGAAGAGTGACTGGTCCAACTATAATCCTCCAAACTTCAGTAATGAACCTGGACCCTCAGACACAAAGTAAGAGACTGTTTCTACTGTAAACTGACCTGAAGATGATTCAGTTTTTTAATGTAATTTGATAATCTGAGGATTACAACACTATTCTTTTATAATTCTGTGTTTTTTAAAACTTCAGCCACTGATGTTTTTGTTGTTTGAGCATCGACTGCATTATTTCTACATTTATAGCTTTAATTTTGTGCTTGATTGTTGTTCTGAAATGTTTATTGGTTGCTTCAACCGATATTTAATACAAGTTAAATTACAGAGGACAGATTGTTAATCTGACAGCCCAGCTTCAGGCAGCAGTGCCTTTAGTTTAACTGTTAATAAATAAACTGTTATATAAAAATCTTTTTTTGTCATTTGGCATTTTCACATCCTAAATGTCAGACAAACATGTAGATGTTAAAAACTCTTCAGTGAAATATATCCAGTTTGCAGCTGTAGATAAAATGTTTACAACATGCAGAAGGAGACATGAACATAACTATTTGTTTTCATTATTAAATCATGACCCTGAGCCATGTTTCATGTTATATCTGCTGTTTACAAGAACTAATGATATGTGTATGTGTATATGATAACAAACAAGGAGGAACACTGAAAGTGAAAGTATTCAGTCAGACTCCATTTTAAAGTCAACAGAGCAGAAGGAGGAAAACAGTCTGAGGCAGGATGAGTGTTAATATTAGAGCTGAACACAATGATTACCGTCATTATTGATCAATCTGGTGATTATTTTTCTGATTAATTGTTTAGTTGATCAAACTGTGTCAGAAAATTATGAAATCACAGCGTTGACGTCTTCAAACGTTGTTTCCTTTGTTCGTTTCCTGGTTTCTGCGTCCTCACAGTGAGGAAAATAGAGAGAAGTCACAGTTAAGAAGCACACAGAAGTTTATCTGAAGTCTGTTTGTTGGATTTAAATCAGAGTCAAAGTTTATCTTTGTGATGGATGGAAAACACACATGGTTGTAGTTAAAGTCATGTAAACTAATAAGAAGCTACTAAGTTGAGAGGAAGGACTGGGTTTATTATACTGTGTATGTGTGTGTGTCTCCAGTGTTACTGGTTTAACTCTCAGACTCCAGAAGATGAAGGATTCGGAGGAAGAGGAGGACGGAGCAGAGTCTCTGTTATCCAGCTGTCTGTCTATGAAGAGTGACTGGTCCAACTATAATCCTCCAAACTTCAGTAATGAACCTGGACCCTCAGACACAAAGTAAGAGACTGTTTCTACTGTAAACTGACCTGAAGATGATTCAGTTTTTTAATGTAATTTAATAATCTGAGGATTACAACACTATTCTTTTATAATTCTGTGTTTTTTTTTAAAATTCAGCCACTGATGGTTTTGTTGTTTGAGCATCGACTGCATTATTTCTATATTTATAGCTTTAATTTTGTGCTTGATTGTTGTTCTGAAATGTTTATTGGTTGCTTCAACCGATATTTAATGCAGGTTAAATTACAGAGGACAGATTGTTAATCTGACAGCCCAGCATCAGGCAGCAGTGCCTTTAGTTTAACTGTTAATAAATAAACTGTTATATAAAAATCTTTTTTTGTCATTTGGCATTTTCACATCCCAAATGTCAGACAAACATGTAGATGTTAAAAACTCTTCAGTGAAATATATCCAGTTTGCAGCTGTAGATAAAATGTTTACAACATGCAGAAGGAGACATGAACATAACTATTTGTTGTCATTATTAAATCATGATTCTGAGCCATGTTTCATGTTATATCTGCTGTTTACCAGAGCTAATGATATGTGTAAACACTTGTTGTTTCCACAGACGGAGAGCAGAGTCTCTGATATCCAGCTGTCTGTCTATGAAGAGTGACTGGTCCAACTATAATCCTCCAAACTTCAGTAATGAACCTGGACCCTCAGACACAAAGTAAGAGACTGTTTCTACTGTAAACTGACCTGAAGATGATTCAGTGAGACGGTTTCATTAAGGTTGTTGTGTAGATATGAAGGAAACACAGTGGAAAGAAATAATGAACTAGCTTCCATTCAGCTGTAATCTAGAACAGATCTTCATGTACATGTTAACCAGAGACAGAGACAGGGCTGCTGTTGCTATTTGATTTTCCAGTCTAACAATCTAAAGTAGTAGCAGGTAACCCAGGGTGATATTTACTAAGGATTTAGTAACAAGTCACATTGTGTCTCCTTATTTACTAAAGGACTGCACCAGGGTTTTGTGCAGGTAAAATGTGTCTTAACGTGTTCCTGTTCAAAGACACAAAATATGGGAGGAAGTAATGTAAATGTATACAAACAGCCTGCTGCAGCTGATTTATCACTGCAGACTGACCACTGCAGCAGAGGAAACTGAGTCTGACATTTAACGTTTGGGAAAAGTCAAATGTGTAAAACTGTTGTATGACACTAACACAGAGGGAGAGAGATTATAGCAGAAACAGTGAGAGAGAGAAACACAAATGAAAAGATGCATTATGAAGATATTTAGCAGAGCTCTCTGTTCAGCACCACAACACAAGACTAAAGAGCAGCAGTCTGTTATTTTTCACAAGTGGACTTTTCTGTTTTGCTCAGTTGCCTCCTGCTTATTTTTCCTGACTTTTAATGTCTCATAGAAGCTTAAAGGAGCCAAAACACATGATCAGCAGGAAGGATCTGGTGCAGCGTTTACAAAAAAAAGCAAAAGGTAAGTTAGTGGAAGGAATCTGAAAAGCAGTGTCACATGCATTTCATATATTACTACATGAGGTATGAGTTACAGTGTTCTATTAATAGTAATGTGTAAAAAAAATATGTAGAAATAATGTTAGATATTGATTTGTCATTTTTTATGGTACCACCTTCACCAAAAAGAAAAAGTAGCAGGATAAAGAATATTTCTTAAATGTCTCACAAGCTAAAATAAATTTGGTTAACTGGCTCACAACATGAAAAAACAACAACTCTGTTCCTATTTTTACCTGCAACATCCTTGTTGCTGCTGCAACCAGTCATCTGTTAGTCTCACTCTCCATCTTATCCTTACTGGGAAGCAAAACCCGAAGATACTTGAACCTCCTCACTGGGAAACCCCAGACCCAGAAGAGATACTTTAACTTTTTAAAGCCTCTTGGACTCTAAACTGCTTCACACTTACAAATAAGATGAGATAAGTCTTTATTGTCCCAGAGAGAATTTTGCCTTGGACACACAAAGCTGCTGCTGTACAGCACGAAATAATTCAACATTACTACACATCATACATACATGCATCTAATAAATACTGTGAACTCTTGTCAGGTGGGCAGTAATATATAATTTCTGACGAGTGGTCCTACAAAGTAACTGTTATTTGTTACTGTAATCGAGGTTGTGGATCAGAGAAACTTTGAGTTTCACTATGAATTAAAAGTGTGGTACAAATTAAATTATTTTATTAAATTTATTATTTCCCCGGGTAGATTTCTCCTGGAGAATGTAATTTTCTCCGCCATGTATATACACACAGGCGACTGGTCATTAGTGGCAGGTGGTGACATGAAATGTTGTTATCAATTTTCAAATTTGCATCTGCTATAATTTATTAACTATGAATAAAGCATCTTCATTTAGTTCATTTCCTACGGTGGCCGGCGTGAACGTGGGGCTAGCCTCTCTCTCACAATGCAATGTGTATTGAACGCGGGAAAATATGAATACGCATGCTCAGAGTGTTCAAGTGGGGCAGACAGCCGGTAGCCCCACTAAAGCGTCATTTCATATTTCAACGTTGATTGGTTCTCTGTCTGACAGAGAGCCAATCAACTGTGGCATTTTTAAAATGACGTTGCAGTGAGGCTACAGCGCGAGCTTGGAATTTACAGTCGGCAAAAAGAGGGGAGATTTTCTTAGCTAACGCCAGCTAACTTGGAAAAAATAAAGTGGATTTCATACTCGAGCACAGGGTATAAACCCTTTATTTGGAGGAGAAACTGGAATTAAGGCGCCTCGGAGCCCATCAGCCACGGAATACTGTCATCACTCAAACGGCTGGTAAAATTAACCGCGGGTTTAACGTGGTGAAGTTTGCCGGGAGGAAAAACCGCCATGCTGCCCTTTTCTGAGCCGTCAGCTGGTGAGTGAAAGCATATTTGATCATCCTGCCTTGGTGGTTCTGGTCCGTGCATTAGTCATATTGTTGTGCTGGATCGATTGATATAGATGGTGACGAGTGTCAGTGTGTCCATGCTTATCTACTGAGGTTGTTGTCATAAAGTTGTTGTCACTGAATGGATTAGTATCCTCCTCTTTGCTGTTCGCCTATGGTCCTGTAGGCTCATTTGTTCTGAGCTTGGTTGTGTCGGCTGATGACGATAGAATATCGCTCTCTTAATCAATCAATATTACACGAGAGGGTGTGCTTTACCGACATTGTGGGTACTGAAGTCGATTATACAACATTTACCAACAAAATAAAAGATGTAAACAAAATGTATTCATATTTTGAGGCAGTTCGCTCTAAAAACAAAAAACTTTTTGCTTGTGTTATCTCCGTTTCCTTGGAAATACATGGGGTATGACTAATACCTGGAAACAATCACTCACGTCAGTAGACTCCTATGTAATGAAACCAAGTTTACTTCTCCAGCAAGTAGACCGACCCTTAGTAACGACCAAGCAACAGAGGCGATTTCTAGTCCCTGTTGACTCAGCCAGCCGACTTCAGCTAATGCTTTCTAGAGATCACGACATTTCCCAAACTGAATAAATACCTCACATATAAACACAAAACTGCTTTGCTAGCTCAATCTTGTTGTAACTAAGACATCCACTTAAAAAATATTTTTTCATGGACAGATTTAGCTGCTACGTCCGCAAACTTCACAGACATCTTTAAGCTAGTAGCTCCGTGTCACCGACTCACCGGCACAGCTGATGGAGGATGCCGGAGTGGGAGCTGAGATTCTGGGTGCTTTTCATTACACTAATGTGTCTCCTCGTTTCCTTCACTCACGTCTCTTCCCAGCGAGGATGAGAGACGTGAGGAAGGAGGAACTTAATTTATCAAACGGGACGTCCTCGGTCACTCCAGCGTCATTTTGAGGTTGTCATGACGCACTTCACCCTATATGTCAAATATGAATAAGTCAGCAATATAATTACTAAGTAACAGTTTAAATTCTAAGTTTGTAATTAAAATTCATATAAAATTAATGAACACTTTACGCTGTCACTTAATAATTTCTACATACTGATAGCTGGAAGGAAAACAGCTGATAACTGCTCCAATGTTTTATCATCATCATCTGTCTGTCACAGAATAAGACACAAATAGACAATTTAAATCTGTTAATTACTGAAAGAACAGAACCGACATAAAGGAACAATAGAAACAGCTGCAGCCTGCAGAATATGTTTAAATAAAATGTTGCTTATTTAGTTTGTGAAAGTCTGACGTGCTTTTCAGGCTCAGGATGGTTTTATAGGAGACGCAGCTGTGTGACGTCATGTTTTCCTGAAGGGGCGGAGACGCTCAGAAACAGAGAAGAAGAAAGGAGAAGCCTTTTGGCTCATGAAGAAAAATAGTGTTTTTGATTGATTCATGATTCGGTAATCTTTATTTTATGAATAAATAGGCTATGAGAAGCTGCTGTTGGTGCTTTCATTCCTTCTCCACAGGTAGTTTTCCTGATCTGCTGTATTACAACAACAGCCCGACTGTTTACTGTCCCGTCAGATCAGCTGATCAATCAATACACATTTTGGATCAAAGGGGTGTTGCTGTCCGTTAAAACACTTCCGCTAGGATACACCTGTGTTTCCTCGCTCCTCTCTCCTCGTCTCCTCCAGGAGCATTTAAAGGATTGGAAGATCCTTCATGATGGGTCACGGACGAGAGAGGACGCGAGGAAGCGTAGAATTAGCGTATTGAAAAGCACTCATACTCTCAACTGAAGCGAAATGGTTAAGTTTAGCTGTGTATGGGGGAGCCGGATAACGATAAAGAGTGGAGAAGGGTTCGGCTTTTTCAGTGTGTGTGTGAGTCTAACTCGTCTCAGTCAGAGTTCAGTCCACTCAGTAAAGGGTCCGTTTTGTTTTCCCACAACTCCTAATCAGTTCAGTTCAATCCAGTTTCACAAACATGAAAGAAAGACAACTCAAAGCTCTGCAGTTCCCCCACAAAACAAAACAAACCAAAGACGCTAACAAAGCAACACAGTACATAAAATAAAGCCAGCAGAAGCGTCAGATAGGTCGGACCACCGTGTTTAACTACATATCTTCAAACGTTACAGTTACGACTGAAAATGACAACAGAAAAAAACAAGTTTGCCACGTTCACAGATCTCCACAACTCAATCAACCACCAGTCATCTACCCGGAAGTGACTCTTGTTGTTGGCGTGACGTCACAGACTGTAGTTCTAGTGAACGGCGGAGTGATATTTTTACTGATGAGGCTTTTTTCATTTGAGCGCGGCTACGTGTGCTGTCATGCTGATTCAAGCTCCTTCTAAATGTCAAGTTGATCAATCAGATGGTCGATCGATCAGAACTACCTGTTGTATTATTTAGGCTTCTGACAGTAGTGATGTAACTCTCTCACTCTCTCACTCACTCACTCTCTCTCTCTCTCATTCATTCTCTCTCTCTCTCTCTCTCTCTCTCTCTCTCTCTCTCTCTCTCTCTCTCTCTCTCTCTCTCTCTCTCTCTCTCTCTCTCTCTCTCTCTCTCTCACACACTCACACACACACACTCTCTCTCTCTCTCTCACTCACACACACACACACACTCTCTCTCTCTCTCTCACTCATTCACACTCTCTCTCTCTCTCTCTCTCTCTCTCTCATTCATTCACTCTCACTCATTCTCTCTCTCTTTCTCATATCCTCTCTCTCTCTCTCTCTCACTCATTCACACACTCTCTCTCTCACTCATTCACTCTCTCTCTCTCTCTCTCTCTCTCTCACTCATTCACACACTCTCTCTCTCACTCATTCACTCTCTCTCTCTCTCTCACTCATTCACACTCTCTCTCTCCCTCTCTCTCTCTCTCTGAGTGAATGGCGGAGTGAGTGGTGCGGAGAGCTGCAGATTGTGTTTCAGTGTGAGTGAAGTTTCTACCTTCTTTTGCTGTTTTATGTGTCTATTTTTCTTTATTTTCTTTTTTCATTCGGTTGCTGACAGGTGTATCTGACTGTTGTTCAGGTGTAGTTTGTGGTAGCGTGGCTACCGGCTCGGTTGGGCAGCATGCCCGTGGTGGAGGGTGGTGCGGAGTTTGAGAAGCTGACACGCCGTCATGCAGTCAAACTTGTGCCGGCAGTGAACTGTTCAGTGGAGGAGGCCACCTTAGCGGTGGGAGAGGTGGTGGGTTGCGGCAGCGTGAAGTCTGCCTCCCGCATGAATGGAGCTATTGTTATCTTCCTTGATAGCACAGCCAAAGTTAGCGATGTGGTGGAAACAGGTGTAGTCATTCAAGACACCTTCACTCCTGTTCTCCCGCTGGTTAGTCCAGCTAGAAAGATAACCATCTCTAATGCTCCCCCGTTCATTAAAAATGAAATGTTAGCTAAAGAACTGGCACGGTACGGACAACTAGTCTCCCCGATAAAGATGGTTTCTCTGGGCTGCAGATCCCCGCTGCTCAAACATGTAGTGTGTCACCGTAGGCAGGTTTTCATTGTCCTGAAAGATAAAACTGACGATCTTAATCTGTCCTTTAACTTTAAAGTAGACGGGTTCAACTACATGGTTTTCGCCACGTCGGAGACCATGAAGTATTTTGGTTGTGGTGTGGAGGGGCATTTAATCCGCTCCTGCCCGGAGAGAATGGGGGAGCAGCGGCGGGCTGCTGCCGGGGAGCCGGCTCCGGTCCCTGCCGGGGAGCCGCGGCCTCCAGACCGGGTGCCGGCTCCGGTCCCTGCCGGGGAGCCGCGGCCTCCGGACCGGGTGCCGGCTCCGGTCCCTGCCGGGGACCTGGGCCTCGGTGGGCCTCCTGCAGGCAGTGCCCCCCCTGCATCTTCTGGCGGTGAGGAGCCAGCTGAGAGCAGTGATCAGCGACAGGGAAAGGATGAGCATCAGAGCAGTTCAGAAAACACAACCATTGAAACTGATAACAAAGAGAGTGAAAAAGTAAATGATAACCTGTCAGTGTGTGAGGACCTCATTGAAGACGAAGACATGTCTGATGATGATTTGTTAAAACTGTCACAAAAGAGGAAAAGTTCAGAGCCTGTCCAGAGTAGTGCAAAAGCCATCAAAGTCACCAAAGGGACAAAAACTGGAAAATCTTTAGCAGAGTCAGAAAGTGATTTGTCACTGACCCAGGAGGACCAGCAGAGCCGCTACTCTCCTGCTGGTATAAAGAGCTTTCTGCAGGGAACGAAGGGATCCAGGCTGGTGAAAGTAGAGGATCACTTTGCAGACCTGAAGCTGTTTGTAGAGTCAGCGAAGCCTCTGACAAAAAGATCAGGAAACTTAGGAGATGATGTTCTGACAGATCAGGAAATTTATCGTCTGAAGAAAGTGCTGCTTAAAGTAAAAGCACAAATCCCTGCTGATGATGATGTTTAGACGAAGGTTCTTGTGTTTTTCTCTCTTCCTGTTATGTTTTCCTACTGTTATGTTTCTTTTAAGCTTCTCTCTCTCCATGTGTGATTTCAAAATAGGCACTTTAAACTTGAATGGAGCCAGGGATGATAGTAAAACAGCTGCGTTCTTTAAGCTGATGGAGCTGAAGAACATAGATGTAATGCTGCTTCAGGAAACACACAGTAGTGCAGATAATGAAAGTGACTGGAGGAGAGGATGTAACGGGGAAGTCATTCTGAGCCATAAGTCCAGATGTAGTGGAGGAGTGGGGATTGTCTTTTCCAGGAGCTTCTTGCCTTTTTCTTGTGAAGTTGAGGAAATTATTAAAGGCTGTTTATTGAAGGTCAAAGCTCAATTTGAAAATATTACCGTAGTTTTCGTCAACGTTTATGCACCAACCAAGGGGGTGGACAGACTAGCGGTACTAGATGTTTTATGTGACACTATCAGGAACTGCAGTAGTGATGAGTATTTGTTTTTAGGAGGTGATTTTAACTGTACTGAAAATCCAAAGCTGGATAGAAACCACCAAGAGCCTCATCCTGCTTCATCACGCAGGTTCAGACAGTTGACTGAAGCTCATGAGTTGTCAGATGTGTGGAGGATGTTTTATAAAAGTCACAGGCAGTACACCTGGAGTCACTCTAAAGACAATGTGTTATCTCTGGCCAGGCTGGACCGTCTGTATTCTTTTAAACATCACATGAACCTTTTTAAAAGTTGTCACATTAACCCAGTGGGCTTCTCTGATCACTGTCTGGTTTTCTGCTGTGTTTTTATAAAAAATGTGCGCTTACAGAGTGCTTACTGGCATTTTAACTCTGCCCTGCTTCATGACAAGGCTTTTAGAGCAGCTTTTGAATGTTTTTGGTTTACCCACAGAAAATGTAAGTCTGACTTTGCCTGTGTTCAACAGTGGTGGGATTTTGGGAAATCACAGATTAAACAGCTGTGTCAGCAGTTCACTCGTAATGTCACTAGAGACATAACCAGATCTATGAGGGACCTGGAGACTCAGGTGGTAGAACTGCAGAGTTTAGCAGGTTCTACAGGAGATCGAGGGCTTTTAGATTCCCTCAAGTCTAAAAAGTCGGCTTTGGCCAACCTGCTGGGCATCGCAGCACAGGGAGCTCTGGTCAGGTCACGGTTCCTCGACATCACGCAGATGGACGCCCCCTCTCACTTCTTCTTTGGTCTGGAGAGGAAAAATGGACAGAGAAAGATTGTTCACTCTCTGCGATCCAGCAGCGGCTCCGCAATCTCAGATTCTTCTGAGATTAGGAAATTTGCAGTCAGTTTTTATAAAGATCTGTATAAGAGTGAACTAACAGACAATCCAGATGTGTGCAGCAGCTTCTTCACTGGTCTTCCTCAGGTGGATGCTGGAGCCAATGCAAAGCTAGAGGCTCCGGTATCCATTAATGAACTGTATACTGCTCTGATGAGCTTACAGAGTGGAAGAGCTCCAGGTATAGACGGTCTTCCTGTTGACTTCTATAAATCCCTCTGGTCCATGTTGGGCGAAGACCTGTTGGAGGTTGTCACAAGCAGCCTGGAGAGAGGACGGCTGCCTCTGAGCTGCAGGAGGGCGGTCATCACTTTGCTGCCCAAGAAGGGAGACCTGCAGGAGCTGAAGAACTGGAGACCTGTTTCTCTGCTCTGCACGGACTACAAGATACTGTCCAAGGTCCTGGCCAGCAGACTCAGAGAGGTGATGGCTTCTGTCATCCACACTGATCAGACATACTGCGTGCCCGGCAGGCTGATAAGTGACAATGTCACTTTAATTCGGGATGTTTTGGAGGTCTCCAGCTCATTGGCTGTAGACACTGGTCTGATTTCAATAGACCAGGAAAAGGCTTTTGACCGGGTTGAACACCAGTATCTTTGGCAAACTTTAGCTGCTTTCGGGTTCAACCCTGGTTTCATAGCCAAGATCCAGGTTCTGTATAGTGACATTGCGAGTGTTCTGAAAATCAACGGAGGTCTGAGTGCTCCTTTCAGTGTCCAGAGGGGGGTCAGGCAGGGCTGCTCTCTGTCCGGCATGCTCTACTCTCTGGCCATCAAGCCTCTGCTCCACAAACTGAGGAATGATCTGACTGGTGTTTGTTTTCCTGACTGTGATGCCTCTTTTAAACTGTCGGCGTACGCTGATGATGTCATTGTCCTGGTCAACACACAGAGAGATATTGATGTGCTAGTGAACACTGTTAATCTGTTTGGTTGCATATCCTCTGCTAAAGTAAACTGGGGGAAGAGTGAGGCTGTCATGGTGGGTGATCGGCTGGTGGATCAACTCAGGTTACCTGGAGGTCTGGTCTGGAAAAAAGAAGGGCTAAAATACCTGGGAGTTTTTCTGGGCAATGAAATGTTCTTACAGAAAAACTGGGACAATGTCTTAGAAAAGGTCAAAGGTCGGCTCATGAAATGGAAATGGCTTCTACCTAAAATGTCCTACAGAGGTCGTGTTCTCGTGATTAACAATCTGGTCTCTTCTGCTCTGTGGCACCTGTTGGCCTGTGTTGATCCTCCAGCTTCTCTTTTATCACAGATCCAAAGGGTTTTGGTTGATTTTTTTTGGGACAGGTTGCACTGGGTACCTCAGAGCGTGCTGTTTCTTCCTAAGGAGGAGGGTGGACAAGGTCTGGTCCATCTGGCCAGCAGGGGCGCTGCCTTCCGCCTTCAGTTCATTCAGAGACTGCTCACTGGGCCCACAGACCTGGTGTGGAGGACTTTATCCTGCTGCATCCTGCAGCGGTTTGGTGGTCTGGGACTGGGTTTGTCTCTGTTTCTAATGGACTCCAAGAGGTTGGACGCTTCGTCCCTGCCGGCCTTTTATAGAAGCGTCTTCTCAGTGTGGACTTTGCTGAGGAAGCAGAGGCAGGAGCAGGATGACTCTCTGTACTGGCTCCTACAGGAACCTGTACTGTTTGGAGGACTTTTGGATTGTCCCAGCTGGGGTGGACCTACTCTATCCAGACTCCTTCACACTGCAGGAGTTTCTACTCTGGGGCAGGTGGTGGAGCTGGCGGGACCTCGGTTGGATGATCCTGTTGGACTGGCTGCTCGGATGGGAGTGAGATCTACGCGAGTTATAAACCAGTTACTGAAACATTGGAAACAGAAGCTGACAGGACATCAATGCCTTCTGTTAACTGACTTTTGTGATGGTGCACTGCTGCCAAACTGTACGGACCCCTATCCCACCATTGGACTGTTTCCGGATTTCAAAAACTGTTCTGGTCCTTTACTTGAGCCTGTCGACCCTGTGGGAGCTTCTTTGGAGGACGCCTCAGGAGAAGACGCTGTATAAGTTGATGGTTAAAACCTTGAACCAGAACAAACTGAAAGGACGCAGTGACACCCCGTGGAGGACTTATCTGGACTTAGACCCTGACGTCAAACCAGCATGGAGGTCTTTGTATAAACCTCCTTTAACAAAGAAACATGCGGACCTGCAGTGGAGGATCCTACATGGCATTGTAGCAGTGAACTCCTTTATCTCTGTTATTAATGCTGCTGTGGAGGAGAAATGCCCCTTCTGCAGCCAAAGAGAGACGGTGTTTCACTGTTTCTCAGAGTGCTCTCGTCTGACGGCTCTGTTTGTGTTGTTGGAAACCATTTTTAGCAGATATGGAGAAATTTTTATGAAGCAGGTTTTTATTTGTGGTTTTAAATACACTCGCCAACAGAAGAACAAGTGTCAGATATTGAACTTTGTTTTGGGACAGGCAAAGATGGCGGTGTATGTGAGCCGCAGGAGGAAGGTGAAGGAAGAGCTGAATGTTGATGTGGTTCCTGTTTTTGTCAGAATGGTGAAGTCCAGACTGCTGGTAGAGTTTAGTTTTTACAGAGCTGCTCATGACCTGGAGACTTTCCAGCTGATTTGGGGTTATGGGGGGGTGCTCTGCTCTGTAATAGATGGACAGTTGAGTTTTGGACATGTGCTGATGTAACTTTGATACCTGATATGTAATTATATTATGTATGTGTTAATGTAGTGTATTACGTTTTTTTACAGTGTACATAGTGGTTAATAAATGTTGAGTTTAAAAATCAAAATCAATTCACACTCTCTCTCTCTGTCTCTCACTCATTCACACTCTCTCTCACTCTCTCTCTCTCACTCATTCACTCTCTCTCTCTCTCTCTCTCTCTCTCTCTCTCTCTCTCTCTCACTCACTCACTCACTCACTCACTCACTCACTCACTCACTCACTCACTCTCTCTCTCTCTCTCTCTCTCTCTCTCTCTCTCTCTCTCTCTCACTCATTCACTCTCTCTCTCTCTCTCTCTCTCTCTCTCTCATTCATTCACTCTCACTCATTCTCTCTCTCTCTCTCATATCCTCTCTCTCTCTCTCTCTCACTCATTCACACACTCTCTCTCTCACTCATTCACTCTCTCTCTCTCTCTCTCACTCATTCACACACTCTCTCTCTCACTCATTCTCTCTCTCTCTCTCTCTCTCTCTCTCTCTCTCTCTCTCTCTCTCTCTCTCTCTCTCTCTCTCTCTCTCTCTCTCTCTCTCTCTGTGTACAGACCTGCTAGAAGCCACTTTGTTGTTAAAAGTGTTTTTTGGATCTGTGTCGTCTTTAACAAACACATCAGTATTAAGAGCAAGTACTGTAGTTTTCCTGCTATGCAGCCTATTTATTGAAGTAGTTGGTGCCCCACCAATGTTTTACATAGAACACGCCACTGTAAATACATAACATGTAATAAAACACGATGCTGTAGATGGGAAAGTGGAGCAGTTGAATGAAAGGAGTCTAAATAAGTTGGTTTCCACCATTTAACATTTCACTGTTTGTTGAATACAGACACATTTATGTTGTGAGGAAAAGTTCTGACTCAGACACACAAAGCAAAACAGACTAAAAAGTCAGGACGAACAAACGTCTTCTATCACTAATACTGATAAAATAAGAAAGTCATGCTTTGAGAATAAGGTCAGTGTAGAGGAGAAATCTGATCACTGATTGGCTGCTTGTACACACAGATTTACAGTAACCAGGTTTCTACTGTGCATGTTAACATGTTCCCAGATTACCCACATAACCTGGTTTCTCTGAGTAACCTGGTTATGTAAGTGCATGTAAACACACTGATAGATGTTCAAATCTATATTTTCCTTCTCTTTCAGCAGAAACTGGTCTGCAGGATGTTTCAGATTATAAGAGAAGTCTGAGGATGAGATTTCAACATGTGACTGAAGGAATTGATGAAGATGAAAGAACCCTCCTCAACACGATCTACACTGAGCTCTACATCACAGAGGGACGGAGTGAAGACGTTAATACCCAACATGAGGTGAGGCAGCTTGAGACAGCTTCCAAGATGAAGACCCTCCATGACACTCCAATCAAGTGTCACGACATCTTTAAAGTGTTACCTAACCAACCAAAACACATAATCCGAGTCGTTATGACGAACGGCGTCGCTGGCATTGGAAAAACCTTCTCAGTGCTGAAGTTCACTCTGGACTGGGCAGAGGACTCAAAAAACCAAGATGTCAGTCTGGTGATTCTGTTTTCATTCAGGGAGCTGAACTTGATCAAAGATGAGCAGTACAGTCTCCTCATGTTGATCCATGAATTCCATCCAACATTAAAGGAGGTCACAGCAGAAAATCTCAAGTCTAAAGACTGTAAAGTTGTGTTCATCTTTGACGGCCTGGATGAAAGCAGACTTTCACTGGATTTCAACAACAGGAAGGAGGTCGTATCTGATGTCACACAGCAGTCATCAGTCAACGTGCTGTTTACAAACCTCATCGTGGGGAAGCTGCTTCCCTCGGCTCTCATCTGGATAACTTCCCGACCTGCAGCAGCCAATCAGATCCCTCTGACATGTGTTAACAGGGTAACAGAAGTACGCGGCTTCACTGACGCCCAGAAGGAGGAGTACTTCAGGAAGAGATTCAGTGATAAAGATGAAGAGCTGTCCAGCAGAATCATCTCACACATCAAGACATCCAGGAGCCTCCACATCATGTGTTACATCCCAGTCTTCTGCTGGATCATTGCTGCAGTTCTGGAGCAGATGTTGACTACAGACCAGAGAGGAGAGCTGCCCAAGACCCTGACTGACATGTACTCACACTTCCTGCTGGTTCAGACAAAGAGGAAGAAGAACAAGTATGATGAAGGACATGAGACGAGTCCACAGGAGCTGACGGAGGCTGACAGGGAACTTCTTCTGAAGCTGGGGAGGCTGGCGTTTGAACAACTGCAGAAAGGAAACATCATGTTCTACCAAAAAGATCTGGAGCAGTGTGGTCTTGATGTCACAGAGGCCTCGGTGTTATCAGGATTTTGTACAAAGATCTTCAGAAGAGAGAAAGTGTTCTTCAAGAAAACAGTCTACTGCTTTGTTCATCTGAGTGTTCAGGAGTTTCTGGCTGCAGTCTATATGTACCACTGTTACACCAACAGCAACACAGAGGTACTGAAGGACTTCCTGGAAAAAGATTATGATGATTTTTATTATTGTTACAGTATCTTATTCCTGGATGACTTCCTGGTAAAAGACTACAGTAACTCATCTCTGGATGACTTCCTGATGGAAGCCATGGAGAAATCTCTCCAAAGTAAAAATGGCCACCTGGACCTGTTTGCTTGCTTCCTTCATGGCCTCTCTCTGGAGTCCAACCAGAGTCTCTTAGGAGGCCTGCTGGGTCAGACAGAGAACAGTCCAGAAATCATCCAGAGAGTCATCAACAACCTGAAGAAGATGAACACGTCCAATACCTCTCCTGACAGATGCATCAACATCTTCCACTGTCTGATGGAGATGAACGACCTCTCAGTACATCAGGAGATCCAAGAGTTCCTGAAGTCAGAGAACAGATCAGAGAAGGAACTCTCTGTGATCCACTGCTCAGCTCTGGCCTACATGCTGCAGATGTCAGAGGAGGTTCTGGATGAGTTGGACCTGCAGAAGTACAACACATCATGGGAGGGACGACTGAGACTGATCCCAGCTGTGAGGAACTGCAGAAAGGCTCGGTAAGTCCAGATGTGATTAACATTATAAATCAGTGCAGATTAGTAGTTTAGTTCTTCAAATATAAATAGTATTAAATTCTTATTATTGTTAAAATAGTGCTCTACTTGTTCATAGCTGAAATAATATGTCAGTTATATTTAATCTCAGATGTTCTTGAGCTGTTTCAAATTCAGTCAGTTCAAAGTCATTCAGTTAATCTATTTATTTCTAGTAATTATTGGATTTTACAGTCTTTTCTTCTATTTATCTTCCTTTGGGTGACGGAGGCGTCATTCAAACCTGGTAAAACAAATGAAGGACTTTAGAGGTTGTGGTTGAGGTTTTATTACAGAACATATATCAGTATTTTACAGTTATCAGTGAATGTAGTGAAGTTATTATTACATGAGAAGCTTCTGCAAATAATATATAATCAGACAGACACTGTTTTTACTGCTATGATTAAGAGTTTAAAATAAGATCTGTATCATTTTCCAAAGGTGATTTCTGAAGTCACAGAGATTTGCTTTCATCATCATTTTTTTCTTAATGGTTTCTGAGTCATTTCATAGTGAGCACGAGGGATCAGCAAATCACCAAACTGATTCAGTAATTAAGTGATATTACACGTGATGCTTACCGCATCACTGTCGTGTCAACAATGACGGTAAATCACACCCTCGAGGGTAATATTGCGATTATACAACATTTACCAACAAAATAAAAGATGTAAACAAAATGTATTTATATTGTGAGGCAGTTCGCTCTAAAAATAAAAAAAACTTTTTTCTTGTGTTATATCCGTTTCTATGGAAATACATAGGGATATGACTAATACCTGGAAAACAATCACTCACGTCAGTAGACTGCTATGTAATGAAACCTAGTTTACTACTCCAGCAAGTAGACTGACCCTTAGTAACGACCAAGCAACAGAGACGATTTCTAGTCCCTGTTGAGTCAGCCAGCCAACTTGAGCTAATGCTTTCTAGAGATCGCGACATTTCCCAAACTGAATAAATACGACATTTACAAACACAAAACTGCTTTGCTAGCTCAATCCTGTTGTAACTAAGATATCCGCTGAAAAAAAATCCATGGACAGATTTAGCGGCTACGTCCGCAAACTTCACAGACATTTTTAAGCTAGTAGCTCCGTGTCACCGACTCACCGGCACAGCTGATGGAGGATGCCGGAGTGGAAGCTGAGATAAACTCAACTGAAGGGAAAATGATTCAGTTTTACTGTTTATGGGGGAGCCGGTTAACGATAACGAGTGGAGAAGGGTTCGGGTTTTTCAGTGTGTGTGTGTGTAACTCGTCCCACAGTCTCAGAGTTCAATCCACTCGGTAAAGGGTCCGTTTTGTTTTCCCCACAACCCCTAATCAGTTCAGTTCAATCCAGTTTCACAAACATAAAAGGAGGAAAACTCAAAACTCCGCTCCGGGTTTTCATCGCAGATCCCCACAAAACAAAATAACCCAAAGCAACACAGCACATAAACGGTCTACAGTTCTAATGAACGGCGGAGTGATATTTTTATTAATTCAACTTCAATATCACATATAGATAACATAAATGGAGTAATATCACAGAAATATAGAACAAACAAATATACAACGCCAGGGATTACAGATAAATATTAAATGAAAATGGTGCAGTAAAAAATAAAGATATAAAAAATAAATGTGCACATTACAATTATATTAGTTTATTAAATTTGGAGCACAAATTTATAATCTTCACAGCTTTTCGATTGCATGAGGTAGACAATGTTTTAATGTAGGATTCTGTTTCTTCTTTAAATGAACAAAAAGAGGGTTTAACTTTTAACACCTTACATTAATGTATATAAAACTTGGCCAGCAATATGATAAGAGTGATGAGGCATTATTCATTTGAGCAAGTTGATGAAATTTATGTCACGCGGACCCTCATGGACGCAGAAACTATAATTTCAGCTTCAGTGTGCTGTCATGCTGATTTGAGCACGTTCTAAATGTCTAGTTGACCAATCAGGTTGCTTAGTCAGAACTACCTGTTGTATAATGTCAGTTATACAACAATATGTAAAGTTTGCTAACATTAACCTACATTAGCCTCCGTAAACTACTGGTCATACGAGACAAAACCCCTGAGTGTGTTGAACCGAGCAATGGTGCCTTTTATTTCTCATGAATTCAACTTTTTCTTTTAAAGAGGGAAGTCATGTTACACAGTCTTGTTTTTAAGTCTTTCTCATATTCTGTTGCTCACAGAAAGAAACTGTCAGGTGTTTTCTCTCTTGTTGGTGTAGAGAAGAGTAGTAGCAGGAAATGCACAGAGGTCTGATGAATATATAAGAGCAGAATGATAGAATTCAGACTGTTTAAAGAGATCTTATACACATTAAAGGTCAATGTTATATTTTAATGCTGATACCCTGATAACATCTTTCTGATGACATCATGATGAAAATAATTCAACCTTATTGGTTTGTTAATTGTGTTTTTGTGCTGAATCAGTTTTTCAGATTCTCAGAAAATAATGTTGACAACTAAACATCATGCAGTCATCTGTCCTGCACATCTAAATATTGAATTACATTAATATTTGATATGTACAGGTCTAATATTGTAAAGCCATTTGTTTCATTTGTGTTTGTCAACAATAAATTTTGCCGCTGATGGATGTGAACCTGACAACAGCAGGTAGCAAAGAGAGATGATCTTTCTCAACTGTAACTGTTCACTGAGTTGAACTGAGTAAAAATATCCTGCAGTCAAATTAAAAATTAAAAATAGTGGACAGTAAAAATGTTTTTCTTATCAAGATGCCTCATGCTGACTTTGTGGAGACAGACATGGGATCAGATCACACAGACAGACTGAGCACATTATGGAAGCCTCAATGTAACTCCATTTTCTCTCCCTTCATCTGCAAGATTAAAGCAAAACAAAGATTAAAAGTCTGCAGGTATGAGAGAGAGTGATGAGAATTATTGTTTCATTCAAGCACAGTGAGATATGATTAGCTGAACTAGGAGTGCTCTGGTAGCCTATTGGTTAAGATACATGTCATATAATCACAATATCAGTGGTTTGATTCAGGTGACTGACCTTTGTTGCATGTCATTCCCTGTCTCTCTCTCTCTCCTCTTGTTTCCTGTTATCTCTCAACTGTCGCTTTACATTAAAGGAATAAAATGCCTCAGAAAATTTTTTTTTTTAAAAAAGATGAGCTGAATCACTGATGTGAAGAGCAAATGTTAATCAAAATATGGAATGTCAAACTGTTTTGTCATCAAATGCAGGAAGTAAATATAAAGTGTCGTCTTTCATGATAACATATGTTGTAATATATGTGTCATTACAGACTTTCTGGCTGTGACCTCTCAGAGACTCACTGTGAAGTTGTGGCCTCAGCTCTGAAGTCCAACCCCTCCCATCTGAGAGAGCTTGACCTGAGTGGAAACCTCCTGAAGGATGGTCCGACTGGTTCAAGATTTGAGCTTCTATCTGCTGGACTGGAGAGTCCAAACTGTAGACTGGAGACTCTGAGGTCAGTTCAATGGCTGTAGCTTTGGCAGTTTTTTCTATATATTCAATTCAAATCCTTCACTGAAGTTCACATGTTTGGTTAATACATTTTTGGTATTTCCCTGAGCACAAATCTGTAGAATTTAAATTTAAAATCCACAGTCTGTGTAAAAATGATTTCCAAAGTTTAAACTAATATGAGTCTTCAGCAGTCTGAGTTACACATATCAAGTAAGTATTTTTGTGTTTCTTCAGTGTTTCCTTGCTGAGCTGCAGTGGAGGGATCATAACTCAAAGAGGGAATTTTGAACTAAATAGTCTGTAACTTTGAGTCAGACAAATCAAGTCGGAGTCTACCAAACTGTCAAAGCCTCATATCAGCTTCAGCTGAACTTATGAACTCATTTCCTACAGTGTAGCTGTGTTAGGAAGAGACCACTTCACAGTCAGTATGGACAGGAGGAATCATTACTGCCACCAATAACATGTTTTAATTACACAAACCTACTAAACTACCAAATACAGGAAGAAGGAGGTCATGCAATAAATAATGAACATGTTTAGTTCAACATGTCTGATTTCATATTGATCCTCTAATTTCAGACTTGACTGAGTTCAGCAGCATTTTATGAATCAATTTTATGAATGAACTCATGGAAGTCAACTCAAGAAATATTATTATTATTATTATTATTATTGTTATTATTATTATTATTATTGTTATTGTTATTATTATTGTTATTATTATTGTTATTATTATTGTTATTGTTATTATTATTGTTATTATTATTATTATTATTATTATTGTTATTGTTATTATTATTATTATTATTATTATTATCACAATAAAGGGAGTTAATCTATGGAACAACCATAATGAAGAGATGAAAACATGTAGAACATTAAGTAAGTTTAAACAAATCTTTAAAAATAACATATTGAACAGATATAGAATGGATGAACAAAGAGGTGGTCTGGAATAATATGATTTGGTACAGAGTGTCTTTTTGACTTGTGTTGTTTTTGTTTGTTGTTATTGGTTCTATGCAAGTTATCTTTATTCTCTTGTGTTGTGTGTTGAATGTTTTTGGCTTTGATTTGATTGATAAATTATAAAAAGGGGTAGGACTAGAAAAGTTCCATTGAATGGTTATTATTTGTGTTGCTTACTGAAAGTTTGCTGTTATTTTTATTTCTTTTGTTTTGCTGCCTATATATTTTATTTTGTTATTTTAACATGTTCAAACTAAAAAATAATCTAATCTAATGAATCAGTGTTGACATGAATATGTGTCTGAATGTTGTGGTGACATTTGGATGATGTCTGTAGAAGGCTGACATCATGATGATCCACAATAACACAATGACAAAGTTACTCTGCTCATTTTAGAGAAAAGCTCATTGATGAGGACATAGTAATGTTGAACTACACATTTAAAACCTGAACACATCTGATTGGATTATAAATGGATTTTAATCTACATCATTTATTCTTTATTCAGATTGTGGCTCTGCAGGTTGTCAGAGATCAGTTGTGCTTCTCTGGTCTCAGCTCTGAAGTCCAACCCCTCCCATCTGAGACATCTGGATCTGTCTGGAAACGACGTGTGTGACGTGAAGCAGCTGTGTGATTTTCTGGAGAGTCCACACTGTAGACTGGAGACTCTGGGGTCAGACACCATTTTTTACTTCTGTACTGAGATTAATATGATGTGACAGTTGTGGTGACACTAAACTGCAGACATAAAGCTGATATTATGCTGATCCACACTGAGGGTCTATTTTCTTCTTCAGTGGTTTAGTCCATTGACTGTCAGAACAATGTTGAGCTGCACATTTAAAACCTTCATATAACAAGAAAAATCTACACTGGATAATTCACTCTGAACCTCTGAAACTCTTGATTTTTACATTAAATTTCACCTTCACTTTAGGGCTGGGCGATATGACTAAATCAATATCAGGATTATTTCAAACTTTTACCTCGATTATGATTAATGAACACTTATTTATTTTATATGCTTTTTTTTTTTACACTGCCCTCATAGTTCTCTGACAAGGTCTGTACTGTAAACATGCTGAACTACTGGGATATTTTTTTCCAATGAAACATATGTTAACTTTGTGTTTTTTAATTAATTTTTGAAACACACACAGATAAACTATTTATGGTTATTTATTGAATATTTCAAACAGTTGAAATCAAAGTACACATCACTTGAAATGAAAATGTCTTGTGAAAAAGGTCACATTTTAGTTCTAAAGTAAAAAGCAAGTTCCCTAAAAAAAAAAGTAGAAAATAATAACTTGCATCTCTTGCAAACAAAATAAATTATTTTAAATAACGCCATGTGTGAAAATGTTAATGCAACACTGCTGATTAAGAGCAAGAGAAAAGCTTGGACAAGACACCTCCAGTGGATCAACAGGCTGTATCTGAGGCATGTGGCAATGTTTCCTCCTGAACTGAAAATCCCTCAGATGGCGAGCTAGTGGCTGGCAAGCGAAAGTACTTTTTTACCACCTTGCTTTTAGTGGGAAAGTGTACATGATTCTTTCTCCACCATTCCAGTGGATTTTCCTCACTATCCAGCATGAGAGACACCAAGTAGCTGCTCAGCTGTGCTTCTACTGTTTGCTGAAATGACACAGTGGGTGCAGTTGAAAGGGTTGCCTCACTTCATTTGAAAAAACTTCCTAATAACCTCCTTGGTTTCTTTGCTTATGATGAAGACGTAGACGGCTCTGTGCTCTCTGGGGTACTTTCCCTGTGGACTGCAGCTGCTGACTCCATCATCTCTGTTCTGACTTCTTCCTGAATGGTGGGGACATGGTGTGCAGAAGTGTATGCTCGCAGTAGCTCTTCTGTGATGGGTTCTGAGAACTTCTCCTTAAGGATGCAGGTTTTGATTGTTTTAGTCAGCTCCATGTCATCTTCGTCCTCAGCCAGCACTCATGAATGGAGGATGTGTAGGACAGAGTTAACAAATGAAATGGTCACATACTCTTCTCCTGACAGGGCATCTGTGAACTCCATCAATGGGGAGAGAGCTTTGTTGACAGCCTCTAAGACATCCAGGTCAGCCCAAGATGGAACAAGTTGCCTTGATTTCTCATCATCAGCGAGGACCTGTGTGATGGCTTTCTTTTGCTCAAGGATCCTTGCAGTCATCATTTGCATTGATCCCCATCTGGTGGCACATGCAGTTTTCAACTTGTGTTGTGGCAGGTTCAGCTCTTGTTGTGCCTTCACAAGCGCCTTCTTCTTTTTCCAACTATAGGAAAAAGCACTGACAATATTTTTGCAAACCCTCATTTCCCGCTGCACACGTTGATCCTCCGTTGCATTTTCTGAAATACGCACACATGAAAAAATTAATTATTATTTTATTGAGGGTTTGACTTATACCTAAAGACTTTACAAACTGTAAAACTTAAGCAAAATAATAGATGAGGAGAAATCTCTTAATTCAAAGCTACTTAATTAATAATAGATTAATAACAGACTTCTAGAGTAATTTTTATTTCTACTTTAATGATGAGTCATTGTAGCGTTGTTTTACATTGTAATGTGAAGTTAACATTGTAATATGAAGCACATTGTAACAGTAAGAAAAGTGCTATATGAATAGTTAATTATTATTGTCACAGTATTTATTTAAAGTGAACTAAAAGATAGCTCTAGCTCAACTGTAGCATAGTGTCTGATCAGCTGATGTGTTACCTATCGATTGCCAGGTGTAACCTGTTTCCAAAACATTGCTCCCGTGTCCGTCCATTGAGCTGTGTAGCTTTGACGACATTAGTGCTGTTGTCTGTCGTAATGGTCATGAGGTTCTCTTCCATGAGGTCCCATGCAGACAGCATATTTCTCAGCCCCTGTGCAATCATTTCTGATGTGTCATCATCTGCAAAATATGCCGTCTTCAGGCATCTGTTGCACAGGTTCCATTCATCGTCAATGTAGTGCGACGTAAGGCTCAAGTATGGCTCCATCCTTGTACTTGACCAGAGATCAGACGTTCCTACAAAGTACTGAACAGATTTGAGTTCAGCGGCTACCTTCTCACGACATGTTTTGTACATGTTGGGCACTGCTGTTTGGGACAAATATTTTAGCGATGGCACAGCGTATCTTTTGTCGAGGGTTTTAACAAGATGTTTAAACCCACTATGTTCCACAGTAGCTATGGGATCCATATCCTTCATGATGTAATATGCAATAGCATCAGTTATTTCTTTCCATCTTCTTGAATCCTTTGCATAATGTGCGGCATTTGTAAATGCTTGTGTTAGCATCAGCTGCTTTGTGGAAGCACTTTAGCGTTTGTAAGTCTCTCTCTTTATTTGAGCCATGAACTCTTCATATTCAGTAATGTGATTGTGTTCCAAGTGATTAAACAGATTGGTGGTGTTACCTTTGGTCACTGAAATTGTTTTTCCAAAGTGTTAACATTTGACTTATTTTTGCTCTGTGTCGTCTTCACTGAAGCTGAAATGTGTCCAAACCATAGACACAGTATTCTTTTTAGTTATAAGCTGCTCAGGTTGAGGCCTATTTGTTGGCTCAGTGTTAGTGCTTGTGTCATCCATGGTGCCAGCTTGCTTTGAGTGAACTCGCACTAACGTTAGTTGGACAGGGCGGAGGCACATGACTGAACACAACATAGTATTGTTTTAAAGGGACAGTTCATGAACGCACGCTTTGGGGAAATTATTAACCGACTTTACCAACATGAGAAAGATTAAGTCAGTGAGAGGGTCTTAATGTCGGTCTTGATACATTTTCGGTTAATTGCCCAGCTCTACTTCACTTTAAATTTTGTTCTTTAAATTTAAACCAAAAACCTCAATCAGACAGCAACAAATATAATATCCAGTATTTACTTGTTCCAACACTATTATGAAGCTGTGCAGTGTTTATATTAACAGAAATATTTAAACACAAGATGCTGTGTTTTTTTTCATGGCGACATCATTCCATTAAATGTAAATAATGTCGATATGTTGAACATCATTTTCCTCCTATTTTCCCAACATCCATCCTGACATATTTGATATCATTATAAATGTTGGGATCTTGAGTAGAATCTGAAATGTTCATGTGGATTTTTAACTTGTGTTTGGCTGCACAACATGAGTTTGTATAGATGGAGTTACTGGTGGAGCTGCAGAGTTTAAGAGGTGAAGTCACTACGTCTTTATTGAAGTAGCAGCATGTTGTCATTAATATTAATGAGAGCTCTTTTTCACTGTTTGTATTTGACGGTCTTTAACCTGCATCCTGTTGGGTTCAGCTGGTTGGAGTTTCCATTTTCTAAACTTCTACATTCTAAACCTTCTTCAGCTCTGAACAGATTATCAAACTTTGCATGATTTCAAACATGAACTTTGTTTTCTAAAGTAACGTCATTTATTTTTTATTCAGATTGAGTGGCTGCAGTTTGTCAGAGATCAGCTGTGCTTCTCTGGTCTCAGCTCTGAAGTCCAACCCCTCATCCCATCTGAGATATCTTGATCTAAGAGGAAATAACCTGAAGGACTCGGACATGAAACAGCTGTCTGATCTTAAGGAGAGTCCACACTGTAGACTGGAGACTCTGAGGTCAGTTCACTGACTGTAGAAACTGTAGAAAATGTCCACTGTTAGTTGTTAAAGTAAATGAATGTTCATAATTTTTGGTAAAGAGTCACATCTGTATACAGAAGATCCTCTCAGCTAATATCTGTTTTAAATTGATCAAATTTACTTGCTGAAGGAGAAATATTTCTTTATTAGATTATTTAATGTGTTTAATGAATAATGTCTGATCATTGATATTTATGTTTTAGAACACACACACACACACACACACACACACACACACACACACAGGGACACAGAGAGATCAATACAGGTGTTTAAAGTATTTTTTATAAATCAGTGTTGACATGAATATGTGTCTGAATGTTGTGGTGACATTTGGATGATATCTGTAGAAGGCTGACATCACAGCCAGCAGGACAGGGGGGCACTGGGGGGCAATGTCTGTCCAATTGGGATTTTGTGTCCCACCCAAACTTCAGATTCATGGAAACTTCCTGTCTTACTGTACGTGACTGAAGTTAGGCTACATCGCACACACACTGCCACAACACAGTTTCATGTAGCTAACTGCTAGATGAAAGTTGGAAACTGTGGCTAAGCAGTTATGTTTGAGCCACTTTTTAACAAAAACTCGTCCAGAGGATGAAGCATGTTGGGACCAGGCCGTCCCTTAAAGTGAAGTCACAGCAGGATGGTTGTGAGACATTTGTTGGCTCTAAAGTAGGGCTGCTCGATTATGGCAAATATCATACTCACGATTATTTTGGTCAATATTGAAATCACAAGTATTTAACACAATTTCATTTTGACTCATGGAACAGAAACGCTTCCATTTTATTAAATGTAGCAGTCGACACTGACTCTGAGTGTCTCACGGAGACCCCATGTTTTTTTTTTTTATTTCTGTTGCATTTAGTGAAGCGTAATCTGCACAGACAGCTGTTTAAATCACAGAAATATCTGGCTGTATATGTATTTTAGGCATGCACAATATTGGATTTTTTGCCGATATCCAATATTTTCCATCTCATTTTTGCCGATGCCGATATATATGCACATTTTATCCACCTGGCTGAGGAGACTATTACACCTGCAATCATAGATTGTACTAATGATCAAGAAAGACAATATATGAAGGAAGAACTTATGAAGACTGGAGTTCAGGAGCTCAGCATTAAAACTTTAATTGCTGGATTTATAACACAAGACAAAACGAGAGCATCACTGCGAAATGACAATAATAAACAATAATCGTTTTATCTCCATTATCTTGTTTTCATAATCGTTGGAAGCCAAAATCGTAATCGGAAGTTAAATTCGATTAATCGCACATTCCTACTCTAAAGGACCCTTCAGTCACCAAATACGGTGTAACAACAGATCCAGATGCGCGTCAGATCATCCATGTTGACTGGACACCTGAACAACTTGACGTTTTTGTCTGTTGAAAGAGAACTAACTGACACTTGTGATTACAAAGACATAATCAACCTTTCCAACTCAAAGCCCAGAAGACTCGGCCTTGTGTAGGAATAGTAGCCGCAGGTAAGCCAGTGTTATTTATCCTGGCCCGCCGTGGCATGTTAGGATTGTGGTTTCTGTGAGGAAGTTCTGAACTGTAACATATTCATTGTTCAGTTTGTTTCAAGAGTTATGCAGTGTTGGTTTGGTTATTACAGTGGAAACCGCCTGTATTGATCACAGTTACAGTGATCAATCACTTATATGGATCACAAAGCTTGAGACTGAATCATTCTTATACAAATGTTGTTTAAATAGTTTGCTTTTACTAATCAAGTTCATTTTGGGTCTTTTCATACATGAATCCATATGGAAAAAATTTAAAACTTCAGTAATTCTATTTTTATTTTACTCCCATGAAACATGTTTGATATGTTCCTGGCGGCTGCGGCACCATTACTGCCTCGTGGTAACCCGTCTGCTTCCAGCTGGTGACCTGAGGCTGCTGCTGCCTGCACATTGAAATCATGACGGGAAAAAGAAAAACATTTTCTCTCAATGAAAAACGTTGTTTCCTCGAAGCTCATGACAAACTGCCAAAAACCAGCCAACGAGATGCAGCAGCGACACAACAACCAGCGTTTAAACAGCTGTACTGTATTTTAAAACAGTCAGTAAAATTCATTAAATAGCGAAGCTGCTCGTTTCATTACTTTATATTCATGTAATAAATATACAAATGTCAATTAGATGGTATTCTGTATGAGAAATAAAGAAAAAATGTTTAAAAATCAGTTATAATAATCATCTGTTGATAGTGATCAATTTGATCCAGACAGATGTGATCAATATAAACAGTTTCCACTTTATTGTGTTATTTCTTCTTTTATGTATAGAAAGCCATTCATCTGACTCATTTACATTAAACTACTAAAAAAAAAGAAAGAAATGTCTGATCTATGAGGATGTAAAAAGGAGTGCCCACCCGTGACGACCTTGTGCCCCCCTGCTGATAATTGTCTGGCGCCGCTCTGGCTGATATTATGATGATCCACAATAACACAATGACAAAGTTACTCTGCTCATTTTAGTGAAAAGCTGATTGATGAGGACATAGTAATGTTGAACTACACATTTAAAACCTGAACACATCTGATTGGATTATAAATGGATTTTAATCTACATCATTTATTCTTTATTCAGATTGACTGACTGCAGGTTGTCAGAGATCAGTTGTGCTTCTCTGGTCTCAGCTCTGAAGTCCAACCTCTCCCATCTGAGAAAGCTGGATCGGTCTGGAAGAGAGTTTCCAGAATCAGACGTGAAGCTACTGTGTGATTTTCTGGAGAGTCCAGACTGTAGACTGGAGACTCTGAGGTCAGTTCACTGACTGTCTGTTACTATTGTTGATCTTAATGTTTAACAACTGAACCTAATTTATGTACATACATAACTTACATCCATGAAGTTCATTTTCTTTTTTCCATATTTTATTTTTTTACTGTACAAAGTTTAGTCTGTAGTTATAAAAGATGACTGATTCTTAAAGAAACTGTAGAAAATGTCAACTGTTAGTTATTAAAGTAAATGAATGTTTATAACTTTTGATAAAGAGTCACATCTGTATACAGAAGATCCTCTCAAATAATATCTGTTTTAAACTGATCAAGTTTACTTGCTGAAGGAGAAATATTTCTTTATTAGATTATTTAATGTTTTTTACACAATAATGTCTGATAATTGATATTGATCCTTCACAATAATCTCTCTCTCTCTCACACACACACACTGATCTAAATGCAGGTGTTTAAAGTATTTTTTATGAATCAGTGTTGACATGAATGTGTCTGAACGTTGTGGTGACATTTGGATGATGTCTGTAGAAGGCTGACATCATGATGATCCACAATAACACAATGACAAAGTTACTCTGCTCATTTTAGTGAAAAGCTCATTGATGAGGACATAGTAATGTTGAACTACACATTTAAAACCTGAACACATCTGATTGGATTATAAATGGATTTTGATCTACATCATTTATTCTTTATTCAGATTGAGTTACTGCAGGTTGTCAGAGATCAGTTGTGCTTCTCTGGTCTCAGCTCTGAAGTCCAACCCCTCCCATCTGAGACATCTGGATCTGTCTGGAAACGACGTGTGTGACGTGAAGCAGCTGTGTGATTTTCTGGAGAGTCCACACTGTAGACTGGAGGTTCTGAAGTAAGACACCATTTTTTACTTCTGTGCTGAGATTAATATGATGTGACAGTTGTGGTGACACTAAACTGCAGACATAAAGCTGATATTATGCTGATCCACACTGAGGATCTATTTTCTTCTTCAGTGGTTTAGTCCATTGACTGTCAGAACAATGTTGAGCTGCACATTTAAAACCTTTATATAACAAGAAAAATCTACACTGGATAATTCACTCTGAACCTCTGAAACTCTGTTTTTATCTTTTCTATTTGACAGTTTTTAACCTGCATCCTGTTGGGTTCAGCTGTTTGGAGTTTCCATCTTCTAAACTTTAGGATAAAAAAATAGATTTTCAGATTAATTGCGATTCTTATTTGAATGATCAATAATTGATTCTTGAAATCCAGAGATGGATCTTTGCATTTGTGTCTTTACTCAGTAAACATGTACATGTGCTCTGTGTTGTGTGTGTGCAGTGGTTACTTGTTGTAAATGGTTCAGTTAGAGCAGCATGATGTGTAAAATGTCCACTTTGTTTAAATCCAGTTATTACAACGTGCACAAAAATCTTATTTTAAGTGTAAAAGTAACGTAGATGCTAGCTGCTATATTAGCTGCCTTGAGTCACCACAGTCCCGTAAACCGTGACGTGAATAGTTTCAGTCTGTGGACCCGCCGCAGTTTACGGGACTGTGGTGACTCAGGATGGTCAGCTGACTCTGGCTGTCTCGTAGGGGATCTAGAGATCACATCTACAAGAGGAACAGACTGAAAAAAGACTCCACACACTGATCTGAGCTCTGGGTTTGTGTTTGTTAACGAGATATTATCTCTGACTACGAGATGTGAAAGCGTGGAAGTGGACTGAACAGTGTGCAGATTCTACTGTATTCAGTCTGTCTCTACCTGCCGGGGAGCTAACGCCAGCCAGCAGCTGTCTGCAGGTATCACACTGATGTCAACACAAATACAAACAGTGCAGATGAACTAATGAGCAGACTTTCAGTTTCTGCTGTCTGTGCTCAAAGTGATAAAGTTGAAACAGCAGGTACTGACAGTCCATGTGTTGCATTATGGGATAGCATTTATGTGTTTTAAATGTACATAATGATGAAGCTCTTGCAAGAGATGCAGGTCTTTTATTATTCTTGCTCAACTGTTTTGCACATGTAGACCTAAAACATATAAATGTGTCGTGTTTTAGTCTTTTGACATTTTTACTTGTGTTTGGCTGAACAACATGAGTTTGTATAGACGGTAGGGCTGCTCGATTATGGCAAAAATCATAATCACGATTATTTAACACAATTACTTTTTGACTCTCATTTTTACCGGTGCTGATATATATGCACATATTTTTTTCCACCTGGCTGAGGAGACTATTACACCTGCAATCATAGATTGTACTAATGATCAAGAAAGACAATATATGAAGGAAGAACTTATGAAGACTGGAGTTCAGGAGCTCAGCATTAAAACACATGAACCTGCCAAGTGGGTGGAGCAGTAGTTTTCTTTGACTTTATCAGACAGACAGGAGTAATGTGCAGGATTTAATCTTTGGTCCACAGTCCGAAGCAGAAGGTGGCGGTAATGCACCTCATACGCTGGTTGCCAATAGCTGTTATAAACCAAAAAGAAGAAGAAGAAAAAGAAAACGTTTTTTCAAACAGAGTGGTACATCCTGTCAGCCGAGGTGTTTCCTATCTCTGCAGCCGAACACAGCAGCTCCTCTGCGGACTGTTTCATCCTGACGGTCCCGGTGTTTCCTCCGCAGGCTCCACTTCACTCAGCTGCCCGACAGACCCGCTGCTTCTTCCCACTTTAACCTGAATAACAAACCGGGGCTCGGTGCTCCGGTTGGATCCAGACGGAGAGCCGGGGCTAGCTGGGAGGCTAGCGGAGCGTTAGCCGCAGCATGACCGGAGGGAAGCACAGCCAGCTAGCCTCCGCTAGCCTCCCAGCTAACGTTACCTCCGGTTTCACTACAGGCAGATTCACTCGCTACAGTGGGCGAGGAAATAAAACCAATGAATCAATAAGTACAAACACTGTTGATTTCTTCCCGTGGAGCCGACATGCAAACTATTTAGGTTCAGTAAATCCCAGCTGTCAGTCAGCCTGGTGAAGGCAGGTTAGTCTGTGGACAGAGACGCTCAACGCCTGTCGGAGGCGTTTGAGGAGGAGCGAAAGCGCACCGCTGTAAAGGAAAGAGGTTTTCTGGATTTAGAACACAAGACAAAACGAGAGCATCACTGCGAAATGACAATAATAAACAATAATCGTTTTATCTCCATTATCTTGTTTTCATAATCGTTGGAAGCCAAAATCGTAATCGGAAGTTAAATTTGATTAACCACACAGCCCTAGATCAAGTTCATATGTTGAAGGAGAAATATTTCTTTATTATATTATTTAATGTGTTTTAATGAATAATGTCTGATCATTGATATTGATCCTTCAGAACACACACACTGATCTAAATGCAGGTGTTCAAAGTATTTTTTATGAATCAGTGTTGACATGAATATGTGTCTGAATGTTGTGGTGACATTTGGATGATGTCTGTAGAAGGCTGACATCATGATGATCAACAATAACACAATGACAAAGTTACTCTGCTCATTTTAGTGAAAAGCTCATTGATGAGGACATAGTAATGTTGAACTACATATTTAAAACTTGAACACATCTGATTGGATTATAAATGGATTTTAATCTACATCATTTATTCTTTATTCAGATTGTGGCGCTGCAGGTTGTCAGAGATCAGTTGTGCTTCTCTGGTCTCAGCTCTGAAGTCCAACCCCTCCCATCTGAGATATCTGAATCTGTCTCTAAACGACGTGGGTGACGTGAAGCAGCTGTGTGATTTTCTGGAGAGTCCACACTGTAGACTGGAGGTTCTGGAGTAAGACACCATTTTTTACTTCTGTGCTGAGATTAATATGATGTGACAGTTGTGGTGACACTAAACTGCAGACATAAAGCTGATAGTATGCTGACCCACACTGAGGATCTATTTTCTTCTTCAGTGGTTTAGTCCATTGACTGTCAGAACAATGTTGAGCTGCACATTTAAAACCTTCATATAACAAGAAAAATCTACACTGGATAATTCACTCTGAACCTCTGAAACTCTGTTTTTATCTTTTCTATTTGACAGTTTTTAACCTGCATCCTGTTGGGTTCAGCTGTTTGGAGTTTCCATCTTCTAAACTTTAGGACAAAAAAATAGATTTTCAGATTAATTGCGATTCTTATTTGAATGATCAATAATTGATTCTTGAAATCCAGAGATGGATCTTTGCATTTGTGTCTTTACTCAGTAAACATGTACATGTGCTCTGTGTTGTGTGTGTGCAGTGGTTACTTGTTGTAAATGGTTCAGTTAGAGCAGCATGATGTGTAAAATGTCCACTTTGTTTAAATCCAGTAATTATAACGTGCACAAAAATCTTATTTTAAGTGTAAAAGTAACGTAGATGCTAGCTGCTATATTAGCTGCCTTGAGTCACCACAGTCCCGTAAACCGTGACGTGAATAGTTTCAGTCTGTGGACCCGCCGCAGTTTACGGGACTGTGGTGACTCAGGATGGTCAGCTGACTCTGGCTGTCTCGTAGGGGATCTAGAGATCACATCTACAAGAGGAACAGACTGAAAAAAGACTCCACACACTGATCTGAGCTCTGGGTTTGTGTTTGTTAATGAGATATTATCTCTGACTACGAGATGTGAAAGCGTGGAAGTGGACTGAACAGTGTGCAGATTCTACTGTATTCAGTCTGTCTCTACCTGCCGGGGAGCTAACGCCAGCCAGCAGCTGTCTGCAGGTATCACACTGATGTCAACACAAATACAAACAGTGCAGATGAACTAATGAGCAGACTTTCAGTTTCTGCTGTCTGTGCTCAAAGTGATAAAGTTGAAACAGCAGGTACTGACAGTCCATGTGTTGCATTATGGGATAGCATTTATGTGTTTTAAATGTACATAATGATGAAGCTCTTGCAAGTGATGCAGGTCTTTTATTATTCTTGCTCAACTGTTTTGCACATGTAGACCTAAAACATATAAATGTGTCGTGTTTTAGTCTTTTGACATTTTTACTTGTGTTTGGCTGAACAACATGAGTTTGTATAGACGGTAGGGCTGCTCGATTATGGCAAAAATCATAATCACGATTATTTAACACAATTACTTTTTGACTCTCATTTTTGCCAATGCTGATATATATGCACATATTTTTTTCCACCTGGCTGAGGAGACTATTACACCTGCAATCATAGATTGTACTAATGATCAAGAAAGACAATATATGAAGGAAGAACTTATGAAGACTGGAGTTCAGGAGCTCAGCATTAAAACACATGAACCTGCCAAGTGGGTGGAGCAGTAGTTTTCTTTGAGTTTATTAGACAGACAGGAGTAATGTGCAGGATTTAATCTTTGGTCCACAGTCCGAAGCAGAAGGTGGCGGTAATGCACCTCATACGCTGGTTGCCAATAGCTGTTATAAACCAAAAAGAAGAAGAAAAAGAAAACGTTTTTTCAAACAGAGTGGTACATCCTGTCAGCCGAGGTGTTTCCTATCTCTGCAGCCGAACACAGCAGCTCCTCTGCGGGCTGTTTCATCCTGACGGTCCCGGTGTTTCCTCCGCAGGCTCCACTTCACTCAGCTGCCCGACAGACCCGCTGCTTCTTCCCACTTTAACCTGAATAACAAACCGGGGCTCGGTGCTCCGGTTGGATCCAGACGGAGAGCCGGGGCTAGCTGGGAGGCTAGCGGAGCGTTAGCCGCAGCATGACCGGAGGGAAGCACAGCCAGCTAGCCTCCGCTAGCCTCCCAGCTAACGTTACCTCCGGTTTCACTACAGGCAGATTCACTCGCTACAGTGGGCGAGGAAATAAAACCAATGAATCAATAAGTACAAACACTGTTGATTTCTTCCCGTGGAGCCGACATGCAAACTATTTAGGTTCAGTAAATCCCAGCTGTCAGTCAGCCTGGTGAAGGCAGGTTAGTCTGTGGACAGAGACGCTCAACGCCTGTCGGAGGCGTTTGAGGAGGAGCGAAAGCGCACCGCTGTAAAGGAAAGAGGTTTGCTGGATTTATAACACAAGACAAAACGAGAGCATCACTGCGAAATGACAATAATAAACAATAATCGTTTTATCTCCATTATCTTGTTTTCATAATCGTTGGAAGCCAAAATCGTAATCGGAAGTTAAATTTGATTAACCACACAGCCCTAGATCAAGTTCATATGTTGAAGGAGAAATATTTCTTTATTATATTATTTAATGTGTTTTAATGAATAATGTCTGATCATTGATATTGATCCTTCAGAACACACACACTGATCTAAATGCAGGTGTTTAAAGTATTTTTTATGAATCAGTGTTGACATGAATATGTGTCTGAATGTTGTGGTGACATTTGGATGATGTCTGTAGAAGGCTGACATCATGATGATCAACAATAACACAATGACAAAGTTACTCTGCTCATTTTAGTGAAAAGCTCATTGATGAGGACATAGTAATGTTGAACTACACATTTAAAACCTGAACACATCTGATTGGATTATAAATGGATTTTAATCTACATCATTTATTCTTTATTCAGATTGACTGGCTGCAGGTTGTCAGAGATCAGCTGTACTTCTCTGGTCTCAGCTCTGAAGTCCAACCCCTCCCATCTGAGAGAGCTGTATCTGTCTCACAACGACGTGTGTGACGTGAAGCAGCTGTGTGATTTTCTGGAGAGTCCACACTGTAGACTGGAGGTTCTGGAGTAAGACACCATTTTTTACTTCTGTGCTGAGATTAATATGATGTGACAGTTGTGGTGACACTAAACTGCAGACATAAAGCTGATATTATGCTGATCCACACTGAGGATCTATTTTCTTCTTCAGTGGTTTAGTCCATTGACTGTCAGAACAATGTTGAGCTGCACATTTAAAACCTTCATATAACAAGAAAAATCTACACTGGATAATTCACTCTGAACCTCTGAAACTCTGTTTTTATCTTTTCTATTTGACAGTTTTTAACCTGCATCCTGTTGGGTTCAGCTGTTTGGAGTTTCCATCTTCTAAACTTTAGGACAAAAAAATAGATTTTCAGATTAATTGCGATTCTTATTTGAATGATCAATAATTGATTCTTGAAATCCAGAGATGGATCTTTGCATTTGTGTCTTTACTCAGTAAACATGTACATGTGCTCTGTGTTGTGTGTGTGCAGTGGTTACTTGTTGTAAATGGTTCAGTTAGAGCAGCATGATGTGTAAAAGGTCCACTTTGTTTAAATCCAGTTATTACAACGTGCACAAAAATCTTATTTTAAGTGTAAAAGTAACGTAGATGCTAGCTGCTATATTAGCTGCCTTGAGTCACCACAGTCCCGTAAACTGTGACGTGAATAGTTTCAGTCTGTGGACCCGCCGCAGTTTACGGGACTGTGGTGACTCAGGATGGTCAGCTGACTCTGGCTGTCTCGTAGGGGATCTAGAGATCACATCTACAACTTTCCAAACTTCTACATTCTAAATCTTCTTCAGCTCTGAACAGATTATGAAACATTGAATGATTTCAAACATGAACTTTGTTTTCTAAAGTGACGTCATTTATTCTTTATTCAGTTTGATGTGCTGCAGGTTGTCAAAGACCAGCTGTGCTTCTCTTGCCTCAGCTCTGAAGTCCAACCCCTCATCCCATCTGAGAGAGCTGGGTGTAGCAAGAAATGACCTGACGGACTCGGACATGAAACAGCTGTCTGATCTTCAGAAGAGTCCAGACTGTAGACTGGAGACTCTGAGGTCAGTAGAGAGTTGGAGTCAGTCTGTGCTGGTTTCAGCAGTTTTGTATTAAACACAGTTAGTATCAAAGCAAAGATCCAGTATTTCCTGGTGAACCTTCAACCTTCTCAGTGGCTGCTTTCCTCAGTGAAGCTGTGAGAGGAGAATGGTGACAGGCTTCAGGATTGGACAGAAAGACAGAGAGAGAGAGAACAGTCAGCCAATCAGATCAGCCAGAAGCTTGTTGTGATCATGTGTTTGAGTTGATGTGAAGACGACTGTTGTTGTTGTGTTGATGTCTGCAGGAAATAAAGCTGGATTACAGCTGACAGCCTTACAAGATGTATAGAGACAGTGGTCCTCATCATCAAACTGTCCTACCATCAAATCTGATCTGAAAGTGTTTGTTCTCTCATTTCAACACTAAAGAATTGATCAGTTCATCTTTGTCAGAGCTCTAAGATCAGTCTGACTGCAGCTTGCAAATCACTGGCTCTGATTTCACACAAGCATCATTACGTTTAGTAACCATGTGGTCTTTATATAGACCAGAACCTCTGCTGAAGTCCAGGAATCACAGCAGCTGTTTAGCTGAGAGCTCTGACTGATTGTCATGTGATGATTTAACAGCAGGAAAGATCTTCAATCCCACAGAGACTCTGTAGCTTTCAACTGTTCTAACAGTTGACATGTATCAACAGTAAATCCATCAGTAAACTGATGAGTGAATGTCTCTGTTTCTGCAGTAATGATGTGTTCATGACTCTCAGCACTTTATTTCCTCTGTGTACTTGAGTGAAATCTGCAGAGTAAACAGACTTGATAGCAAAAGTCTGTGCAGGTGTGTGAGCTTGGAGCTCAGTGTGTTCACTCCAACACGTTAACATGAGAGCCGAAAGGAAGCAGGCTACGCTGCACAGCTGTTCCACTTCTGGTCTGAACAGGACTGAAGTCCCTGCTGCTCTTTATACTGGATGTGCTGCATCACTGACTGACAGCTGATGAAGTGAGTCTCACTAAACACTGATTTATGACCTCTGCTGTTTCTTCTTCTCTCATCAGATGGCGGGATTGATCTCTGTCAGAGTGTGAGTGAACATCCAGGAGTGTGTGTTGAGAGAGGATCAGCTGGATCCTGATGATCCATCTGGACCGGAGTCTGGATCTGGATTTTGTCATCTTCACTTAAGTTTCTTAACTGACTACAAACTGAACAGTTATCTCTGGATTTTGTTGAATCAGCACTTTACAGATGTGTTATACATGAGCTGTTTGATGCAGAAAAGATTATAAACAGGTGTTATAAGTCAGACTCTGACCCTGGGCCCATATTTATCAAGCGTCTCAGAATCACACTGAGAGTTAACGAGGACTAAAACTAATTAATGAAGCAGAAGAGAATTTACTGTGACTGTCAGCAGGAGAAGGATTACTCCTGGGAGAGAGTGAGACGTCGCTGTTTTACCACAGTCAGAGCAGCAGAGTTGCTCTGTGTGTAAATATTAAAGGTATCCAGCTTTTTTATGCAAAAATGTATGTCAAAATGAATAGTTTATATCTCATAACGATATTTAAAAAGTCATTTACATCAGGCTGTAAGTAAACACTGATCAGCCAATCAGGAGTCTTTAACAGTAACTATATAATTTAAACCTGTAGGTGAGATCATGTGATCCAGCCCTATCCAATCACATCCTTCACATCTTTTCTACATTAGTGCAGCATCTTGCATGTTTTGTACAACACTGCACACAGTGATAATGATGCAAACGGACTCTGTATATATACTTGAAAATAATGTTAAAATGTATAAACTCTTCAGGTGTGTCTCTTTTTCTTATTGTTTTTTGATCTAGTTAACTTTTTATAAAGGGTGTAAAGACTTAATACCTGTACAGGAATTTAAGGTTTCTTCTCTCTTTCTTGTCATTTACTAAAATATATTTTTGAATGTAGGTGATGTAGATTTTGATATATGGGATGATGAATCTGATAGAATGTTTATATATAAGATGAATGTTTGATATTTTGAAGTATGGCTTTTGTATTACTTTTCTGTGTACTTTATTGAATTCTTGGATGTTTAACCATAGAGTTTGTCATGATGTATAAATATGGGTGTGTTTTCTATTTTTTAAACAATCTGGCCTGACGAAGATCCAAGTGGGATCAAAACGTTGCCATTATTAAACTTTGTGTGCAGACGTTACCTTTTTTCATTATCCACTGATCTACTGATTATTTTTGTTTCATATGCTAAATTTGAATCTTATGTGTGTTTTACTGGTTTATTTTCTTCCTGTATGTGTGTGTTAGTTTTGTGTAAAACATTGTGTAACGTTGGTTTTGAGAAGTTTTATAGACTTGTGAAGGGAGGGTGGTGGGATGATGATGGTGGGAAACAAAGACCAAATTCTAATAAACATCAGTGGAAATAAATGAACTTGCAGTGTTTTTATCCTGTGTCAAGCTTCAGCTTCATGTATAACATCTATTTTTATTGTAGTTATTGTTTCTGTCTTTGTGTATAAATGAAGCATATTTGATTGAATCTGTGTTCTTTGTTTTGTTTCTGTGGATCTGTTAGATGTTTTTGTCGAACCACTGGACCACCAGGACGCCATCTGAGTTTATGGTTACACTTTATTTTAAAGCTCCATTATTCTTATAATTTCTTATTAATTTCTTCAAAGTTTCCAGGGAATAAATTTCTGCGTAATTTGGTCTATTTATAGCTTTCCATTTCCACCTGAGTTCATATTTATTCATCAATCATTTATTATTGGAAACTTTATTCTCATATATGTTGAATTGTGTGTTTTTCTGCAGATGAAACATGTTTACATGTTTGTCTGACCTGCTGTGAACTGACTAAAAGACTTTAGCTTATGCTAGCTTAGCAACTGGAATTCATTCATTGGAAGTGAACCAACTGAACACTGTCTTTATTTGACCTATAAATTACTGCTTAAGTACTTGGTTCTTTCCAGGAAATTTACTAACTTTAGATTTTCTGTGTTTTCTTTATTCTTTAACTTTATTGCTGAAATCAAGTGAAATATACAAACAAGGAAACAGCGCCACCATGTGACGATACAAGAAAACAGCAATCCATACAGACTGAACATGCACAACAAGGAGAAATAAATACATGAAAACAGACATTTTAAACATTTTAAATGTGGGGAGAGGAGAGTAAATCTAGTTAGAGATGTCTCTATTCATCATTTTGTCTATGAAATGTCAGAAAATAGAGAAAATTAAGATTAAGAAGGAAATTGGTTTGCAGTGTTTGCCCAAAACTCAACAAACACAATAAAAGAAACACACACACTAAGAAGAAAAAAGCAATCAAGACATCGTCCACACATGGCACACATCCTTCATAAAACACACTAAACTACTACACAGCAGCGTCCAGCAGTGCTCCTGGAGTACAAAGATTCAATGTGAGAGAAGACACAATGCAGCCCAGAAATATACACAATACCATACTTTTATCAGGTCGTTCCTGATTTGTAATTTCCTTTTTATTTGGTAACTTATTGTAAAATGTTAAAAACACAACCGTTAGCAGCTCTACTCTGGATAATATTTCATGTGTTAGTGAATGAAATATTGATTGTGGTTGTAATGTATTCTTGTGGACAGTAGCAGGTAGTTTGTTGGTTTGGACAGCAGGTGGTGCTGCTGCATCAACAACGAGCTGACACTCAAACATACAACAGTGTGTTTTAGTCTCACAGGGAGACAAGCTGGGTTCAAACCTGTGACATGGACACAACTCCAATAAATCTACATAAATATCAGCTGTGAAACAGGAAGCTTTGACATTTTATGAACCTCTTCTAATCCAGTTTCCACCTTATATTTCCCCTTCAGTAGCTTTAAGGTTGTAAAACTGCTGCAGCAGCTGGATTAGATTCAGTGTTGAAGTAAAGTTTTTTTTTTATTTCCACTGGTTCATTTACTGAAGTACTTTACTACAATCATCAGATACTTGTACTTTACCTGAGTACACACATTTTAATAATACTTCATACTTTACTACTTTATACTCCACTACATTTATTTAAGTTAATTTTACTTTTAAGATTTAGATTTTACAAATACAGGACTTTAAAATAATAATCTTGAAGATTTTCATTTAAATGTCTGTTTAGTCACTATCTATCGCTGAATGAGGTAACACAATGGTGACTGAGCCTTTGGCCCACTGATGAAAGCTCTTGCATTTGTAGTATTATGAGTATTACGAACTGGGTGTTGGTGGCTTTCCCAGGAAAAATTCAAAGGCAGCACACAGTTATTGCAGTAGTTGGTCCACCAGAGAGGGTAGACAGGGCTAACACAACAGACTTGCTCTTCAACTCACTTGTGTGTGAAGCAAATCCGCGTTCAGCCCCGACAAAACATAGCAAAACATTTATTTAAACGGTACGTTGGACACCATGTTGTGTTACGCAAGTGTTGCAACTATAGCAGCTGAGAAGGCCTTTTTAATAAGGAAGGGTTTATATACATGTTGCTGCTGATTGGTTAACACCTCTGACACACCCACCAAATGAGAAAATATACCTCAAAGCCTGTTGCACAATGTTTCGAGGAAACTCGTTGTTCAACCCAGAAACCGTAGCAAGATGGTGCACACCATTTTCAGTTTGAATGTGCTGTGTACTGCCTACTACATAATCAGTCAATAATACTGCCTTCTAAATGAATGATTGACTATGCCATTACCAGCAGTTCACTCAAGAATATTCAAGCAAGACAGTCATGTGATACAGTCATGCATCACAACATGACCGGTCCTTGCAAACATTGAATTAAAATTGTTTATCACAAATGACCTCCTCCACTCAACGTAATATTTTACAGTATTATTTTAAGGCAAATTAAAATTATTAAATATTTTAGTGTAAAATACTGTCTGCCTTGCAGTCCGCCATTGTACAGTCTGAAGAGACACAACACATTTTGGGGCAGTTGAGTATGTCTAGTAAGCTAACGCTGCTTACACAGATATTCTTGCTAATCTAGATACATCCAGGCATTTCTTGCGTACACAAAATCCACATACTATGCAGTTAGAACGCACTACATAATCAATTTGACGTCATACTTAGTATGAATAGTATGTTAGTATGTTAGATTCCAAATCACATACTTTTTCTTTTTAAATATGTATTTTTGGCCATTTTCATGCCTTTATTGGACAATGACAGTGATAAGTTGACAGGAAATGAGGGGAGAAAGAGACAGGAAATGACATGCAACAAAGGTCCACTGCGAGCTGCGGACCTTGCAGTTATGTGGCTAGTGTCAGTAGGTTAGGGCACACCATACTTTTTCTTTTTACTTTTAGTACATACTACAGCTGCTATGCTATACAAAGTACGTAGTGTTGCATACAGTATGCACACAATTGGGACGTACTACTTCGTCATAACATTACGCCTTGAACTTTGACCCTCTTGCTCATACATCCATTGTAGTCTGTGGCGCAAAATTTGAATATTGCTGAAAAAAATGGTTGGTGCCACATTTCTTATCTTGGCAATACAACAAAACGCCATTCACTGAGCTCACCAAAGACACGCAGACTGTCAATGTGCTGTCATCTGTCTGTGCTCTGTCGTTGCTCAGTTGATGTGGCGTATCTTCTGCTGCACAGAGGATTATGGGTCAGAATAGCCAGAAAAGCATGCTGGCATGCATACCGCAAAGTGTGACTAGATGCATCCTGGTATTCTTGGCATACTGCATTAACATACTCAATCTTTTTCTGGCATACTAAATAGTATGGTCTCAGCAAGTGATGTCCAAAAACACACCTGCAATTACTGCTTATCACCATAGGTGCCGCCAATGAGAACGAAATGGAGATTTTTGAGACTTTACTTTAGTGTAAAAAATAGTCTGCAGAGTATCAGTGATGAAAAGAATCATTAGTTGCAGTCCCGGTGCAAAGTGTGAATGATGTCATGAATTATGAGCAACAGATGTGTTTGTTATTAAGCTAAAACATTAAAAATATATTAAAATATTAGAAACAGAAACTGTTTAATCTGTGTTAAAATGTCACAACAACAAAAACATTAGGACGGTTTATTTATTGAATATTTGAGCTGTTGTTGTTTTCACGACTGTCCTGAACCAACAGTGAACACATGAACTCATGACGTCACTCAGGTGTGAACAGAAAGAAAATATTCATGTTTTTCATCCTTCAATATTGATCTGTGAACACAATGAACATGTTTTTATTTATATTAATATAACTTTATTTATATGTAGAGGCAAACTGATTATCATTTATAATAATAATTCATCATCAAATTATTTTTTTATTAATGAATACACTGTAAAAGTGTTATTGTATAATTTATAGTATTTTTTTAAATTGAATTACTAATATTTTCACATACTTTCATTGAAAAAGGCACAAAAACAAGTTAAAATGACATTTAAATAAAGCCTATAATGATTTAATTTCTGACATTTTTCTGTTGTATTTGTGTGTAAGAACAATAAAACTACATTTGTCACAACTTTTAACTGTCCTGTAATAATATTTTCAGTAATTATCATTTAACATTGTACATTTTATTGCCTCGTTTTTCTTGTTCTTTGGTTTCCTTGTGGCTTTATACTTTGTTAAACTGACAAAATGATGAATTGTACTCATAGCTGAGTTTGTGCTGATAACAAGAATACAAACATGCTAAACAAAGACAAAACTCAACACACAGAAAGTCTCAAATGAACCAAAATGAGACTGATCTCCAGAGGGTTGAAACACAGAAATAAAGACATAAAATTAAATAATAAGAAGCTTAATTTCATATTTTTTCTCTCATCTGTAATCCCACAATGTTCTGCGCTCAGTGTTTATAAAACGTACACACAAGACAAAAAGAATAAACATATTAAAAACTACAATAACCAGAAGTCAGAAACTCAGTATGACAGACAAAAAACACACAAGAACAATAAACTCAATGATTTTTTGTCTTTTTAATAAAAAAAAACAGAGTTAAACTAAGTCAATAATTTAAAAAATAATGTCCCTCAAACCACCTCTCTTGAAAAATGATCAAATGAAACAGAAAAAGGGAAACGTGTGATATTTTGTAATGACACATATCATAAACACAAATGTGCACAAATGACTTTTGAGAGTGTTCATTTTATAATGTTTGTATGTGAAAACATCAAATGTGACGTCACATGTGAAACTGTTGTTTTCACACTTGATTTCTAACATTTCACATGTAAAATATCTGAAAATCACATGTGACATCAAAACTGCGTCACACGAACCAACTATGGAAGAAGTACTCAGATCCTTTACTGCAGTAAAAGTACCAGTACAGCAAAGTAAAAGTACTCCATTTACAAGTAAAAGTCCTACTACAGTAAAAGTACATAAGTATTATGAGCTTGATGTAGTTAATGTATTGCAGTAAAAGTACATAAGTATTATGAGCTTGATGTAGTTAAAGTATTGCAGTAAAAGTACATAAGTATTATGAGCTTGATGTAGTTAAAGTATTGCAGTAAAAGTACATAAGTATTATGAGCTTGATGTAGTTAAAGTATTGCAGTAAAAGTACATAAGTATTATGAGCTTGATGTAGTTAAAGTAACGCAGTAAAAGTACATAAGTATTATGAGCTTGATGTAGTTAAAGTATTGCAGTAAAAGTACATAAGTATTATGAGCTTGATGTAGTTAAAGTATTGCAGTAAAAGTACATAAGTATTATGAGCTTGATGTAGTTAAAGTATTGCAGTAAAAGTAGTGGTTTGGTCCCTCTGACTGATATATTATTATATATGACATCATTAGATTATTAATAGTGAAGCATCAGTGTTAGAGCAGCATGTTACTGTTGTAGCTGCTGGAGGTGGAGCTAGTTTACACTACTTTATATACAGTTAGCTAGTTTAGTCCAGTGGTTCCCAACCTAGGGGTCGGGGCCCTCCAAAGGGTCAGCAGATAAATCTGAGGGGTGGTGAGATGATTAATGGGAGAGGAAAGAAGAAAAAACAAAGTTCTGATACACAAATCTGTTTTCAGTTTTTGGACTTTTTCTCTAATCTTTGATTTTTGCTGAAATATTGGATCATTTGAACATTTATTGAAATGAAAGCATGTGAGAAGTTTAGAGGGAAAAATCACTATTTGGTGGAGCTGTTAACAACTCATAGACATGTGAAATGTGACCCCGACTACACACTGCTTTTTGTAAGACGTCAAAAGACAAAAAGGTTGGAAACCACTGGTTTCATCTTTAACAATGTGTTGTATTTTAAAAGCTTGTTATATTATCCATTGTGTCAAATCTTCATCTGAAAAGTAACTAAAGCTGTCAAATAAATGTAGTGGAGTAGAAAGTACAATATTTCCCTCTGAAATGTAGAAAGTAGCATCACATGGAAATACTCAAGTAAAGTACAAGTACCTCAAAACTGTCCTTCAGTAAATGTACTTAGTTACTGCTAAAAATCACCTGATTTAAACAGAATGCTTAACACTGGAATTCAAAAACAAAACCTTTAAGTTATGTAAAATTCATATATTACTTTTTAAATTATATCCTCTTCCATCTCTGGCTGATGAGGAGGAGGAGGATGAGGAGGAAGAGAAGGAGGAGGATGATGATGATGATGAGCAGGAGGAGGAGGAGGAGAAGGAGGAGGAGAAGGAGGGGGAGGGTCCGTGTGTCTGCATGCAGCCTCCGGAGCGCAGGGCGGGGCGACGCCGCGCAGCAGCAGCTTCATCACCGCTGACCGACACCGACCTCCTGCTCGTCTCCAGGCCGCGGCATGGACGCCGGAGCCCGGCCCGTTTTCTCTGAATCACAGCGGGGTCCGGTTCGAGGTGCGGTCCGTGCGGATGATTAGAATGATGATGATGATGATGATATAATGATGGTGGCGTGCAGTTAGAGCTGCGGAGCGGAAACAAACCGCAGACTGAATCCGTGCGGCAGCGGGAGCATCGCGGTCCGATGCAGCAGAAAAATCGCCATTGTTTGGATGCGCAGCAGACTGAGAGGAAAAAGCCCGACTTCACTGCAGCTGTTTGACTGACACACATCATGCTTCCCCCGCTGCTTCCCGCCGTCTATCTGCTCTGCTTCGTCCAGGTAAAGACGCGTTTTTTCCGGGGAAATATTCCGCTTTTGGTGCGTTTTCTGCTGCCTGGATGTCATGAAGCAGCAGCAGGAGTCTGTGTCGCTTTGTTTAGTGAAAACACAGCAGATAAAATGTGTTCAGGTTTAGAAGAGGAGTTATATAAGAAGTGGATGATGAATATTTGAGTGTGTGTCGGTGTGTGTGTGTGTGTGTGTGTGTGTGGAGATGGACGCGTTGTGGCACCGCAGGTCGGGTTGTGAAGCAGCCAGCAGCTCGTTTTGTCCTGCAGAAAGTGGGTCAGTCGGCTGCAGCCTCAGTGATTCCCTGCATGTGTGTCAGCATCACACACACACACACACACACACACACACACACTGAGGCCTGCATCAACACAAACACAGAAACCTTGTGAGCTGCTCTTCATCTGTCTTGAGGAGCAGAAAATAAAACTGAAAACATTTCACATCCTGCAGCAGCAGCTGATGATCAATATCTGAATTGACCTGCTCAGGTGTGACTGCAGCTCCTCCAGTTTTATACCTGAGTCCAGTTTACAGCTTCTGCTGCTTCACCTGAGTATTAACATGTCGGTGGATTTGATTTTTCAGAATATTGTAGTTTTTCAGCTCTGTAACTATTTTTAACGTATTTATTTGTTTGCAAAGTAAGAAAATAGAATTTCATTTGGACATAAAGATACTGATGTGTGGACAAACTAGAGCTGCAACGATTAGTTAATTAATTGATTGGTTGCCAACTATTAAATTAATCTCTAATTAACTATTTTGATAATGGATTTATTTTGAGTCATGTTTTAAGAATAAAAGTCCAAATTCTCTGATTCCAGCTTGTTAAATGTGAATATTTTCTGGTTTCTTTTAGTCTCTATGACAATAACTAAACTATACATGAACTTAAAGTAAACAAACACTTGTGAATCTCTGATATTAAATGTTTAAGAATAATTAAAAGATGTTGGACAATACGCAAGTTTGAATTCCACAAATCCAGAGAGGCAGAGATGATTCAAGTAGTCGACTGAAAGAACAACTTTAGATGGTTCAATAATCGTCATTTTTCAAACAAAAATGCCAAATATTCACTGTTCAAGACTTGCAAAGGTGAGAAATTGTTGCTTTTCTTGGTCTTTCGTTACTGTAAATGTGATATTTTGGAGGTTTTGGACTGTTGTTTGGACGATATCAGACACAGCTTGGACTCCAGGATGTTTTCTGATGTTTTATTGATCAAATGATTCATCGATTTATCATTAAAAAAATAATCAGTAGATGAATTGATGATAAAAATGGTTAGTTGCAGCTCTACACAAAACAGCTTCCGTATCTACATGAAAATTTAGCCAAGTGATGTTTTTCATCATCAGTTAATCTGCTGAATGTTTATTTTTTATCAGTTTTTTTTACAGTCATTACAGTCACAACACGGATCTGTGCGCTAACGGGACAGACAGGAACATACAGTATAGTTTCTAATAAAGCTGCAACTAACATTTATTGTCCTTATTGATGAATCTACCAGTTATTCTAGTTATAAAATAGTAACAAATAAAAAGTCAATCTGAACAATAAACCAGTCAGGCCGATATATCAGCTCACTGCAGATGTATCTGTATCGGTGCACGTTGGCCAATAAAATACTGAAATGCTACAGAAATCTGTAAAAATCAAATATATCAAAAATATTGTAAAACTCTTAAATATCAATATGAGCCTCATAAACCCTGAATTGATCTGGCTTTAATCACGTCCATCACAGTTTCCAGAAGTCTGTCACATGTCTGATTTTTGTTCGACCAACAGTCCAAAACTCAAAGATATTCAGTTGATTTATAAAGATATAAAACACATGAGACATTTGAGAAACTGTGAACAAACCGAACATCTGGAGTTATTACAGTCACACGGTACATTCTTTAGATTTAATAACATATTATTAATATATTTCATCTTTCTTTCATTCAACCATCTCTCTGTCGGTATCTGTGCCTCTGTGTTCAGGTCAGTGTTATCTGATGGTTTGAGTTTCTAATTTCCTCTTTTATATCAACCGCAGTGAAGTCAGGATTCATATCATGAGAGTTTGTTCTCTTCATGGAAACACACAGTGAGAAGCAAAGACGTGACGCTATCGTTCTCCTCACTACTACTATTAATACTTATTCCCTCTTTAAATGCACAGTATGTCATTTCTGTTGTTAAGAGTCTTTCAATCAAAACAAGAACAAAAGACGGGAGTTTGATGATGTCGTGAAGTAGTGTGGGATCATGGGAGTTGTTGTCTTCAGTGTTAAATAACCACCACTGCCGTCAGGGTTCCTTCATCGTTCAGCAGGTTTTTACCAGGAGCCGAATTATCTGCAGAGGAATTATCCTCCTCTTCAAAACAAACAGATCCAGTGATTAAAGCAGGTGATTAAAGCAGTTTCACATTAAAAATCAGTGTTTCTCTGAGGCTGTTGGGTGGAAACAGGACCTCCAGGAGGGGTTGTTAGCCGAACTGCTGCTAACGTTTGCTCAACTTGTTTCTCTGATCATTTAAGATCCAGACGTCTGATGACTAAAATCCTTCATCTGGTTAAAAGATATACTTAAAAACGACCAGGATCTAAAAACTGTATCATAAAAATGTGGATTAAAACTGAATGAAAGTCAATTTATGACAGAGTTTCTGGCGGGTAACCACAACGCTGACGTATGTACATGTATAGTCTTTGGTAAAGCGACCAAATGAAATGACTGTTTCTTTGATTAAAAATACAGATTTCTCTGGCTTTGAGAATTGTTGGAAACATTTGGGATAATGTAAGTAAATAGTGAATGGGCTGCATTTATATAGCGCCCTTCTAGTCTTCCAACCACTCAATACATGTCAACATTCACACACATTCATACACTACGATGGAACAGCTATTGGGAGCAATGTGGGGTTCAGTATCTTGCCCAAGGACAAGCCGGGAATCGAACCGTCTATCTTCCGATTATTGGACGACCCGCTCCACCTCCTGAACCACAGCCGCCACAGCTGTACATTACACTACTGAACAAAATATATAACATTGGTTTAGTTGTTTCTAGACATTTTAATGCAGAAAAGTTACATATTATACCTTTTTTTAAGTAGCTTTAAAATTGTTAAAAAATGTTTTCCACAATGTTTTCTGCAGTTTTTAGTGTTATAAATATGTAACCTAAGAGTGTTTATATTTAATGGAGACTGCTTTCTAGTTTTAATGACTGCTGGTACAATGAGAGCTGAAGATATCAGATATCTGCAGTGATTGCAGTGACTGACAGAACAAGCTGCTGCTCAGCTCTGAATCAGGTGAATAAAATATTGATCTGATGTGCTTAATACAGTTGTGAAGTGTAAAAATCCTGTGAATTTTTTCTCATAGACAACAATACGTGACTCTCAGTTCTGTCTTCTACAGTTTGGATCAACATGAAACTCAAGGTTGAATCATCAGAACAAAAGATGAATAACTGAGTTAGAAAATATCTGGTTCTTTAGTAAAAAGTCAAAGCTACAAGACTGTGGACATAAAGATTTCTGGTTAGAAGTTAACTACAACTCCCAAGATGCATTTCCGCAAGAAACAGCCAATCACAAAGCTTAAAATTTGGTCACGTGCGCTGCTAATAGCGGGCAGAAGCTAAAGATTCAGTTTATTTTTTATTTCTGAGTCACTTTGAGTGAATTCTGTATCCATGGTGACATGTTTTGTTTTTTGTCTCCATAGCAACGGCAGCCGAGGCTCATGGGAGTGGTAGTGTTCTCACAAACAAAATGTGATTTATCAGAAACAATGTAAATAATGTAAAGTGGTGTCAATATAAACACTTTTTAAAGTTAAGTTTAAGTAAGAGTGAGCGGTGTTGAGCCAGAACTCGTTACTACGTCACACCAGAAACTCAAATCAAATCTGCAGGAAGCTTTAACATGAGCCCGCCGCCACCCAGCGCTACGCTGAGTGTTTACGTAACTTCTGAGACATACTGAGTCTCGTTAAGCAGACAACGTCACAGATATGTTTAAAATACACTCAGCATTTATAAAAAAAATGCCAAAAATAATACCAGATCTTTAATCTTAAAGTTTGGCTAACACATGAAATAAATGTTGCTGATAAAATCTACAAATGAGAAGCCTTGCTAATGTGGGTCTGACGCGTTGGGTCGGGGTCACATTTCACATGTCTATGAGTTGTTAACAGCTCCACCAAATAGTGATTTTTCCCTCTAAACTTCTCACATGCTTTCATTTCAATAAATGTTCAAATGATCCAATATTTCAGCAACAATCAAAGATTAGAGAAAAAGTCCAAAAACTGAAAACAGATTTGTGTATCAGAACTTTGTTTTTTCTTCTTTCCTCTCCCATTAATCATCTCACCACCCCTCAGATTTATCTGCTGACCCTTTGGAGGGGCCCGACCCCTAGGTTGGGAACCACTGGACTAAACTAGCTAACTGTATATAAAGTAGTGTAAACTAGCTCCACCTCCAGCAGCTACAACAGTAACATGCTGCTCTAACACTGATGCTTCACTATTAATAATCTAATGATGTCATATATAATAATATATCAGTCAGAGGGACCAAACCACTACTTTTACTGCAATACTTTAACTACATCAAGCTCATAATACTTATGTACTTTTACTGTAATGGAGTATTTTTACATGTCTGCATTGGTACTTTTTACTGTAGTAAAGGATCTGAGTACTTCTTCCACCGCTGGCGACACAGAAGGAAACAGTTTTTTTGACATGTGACAGGCAGCGTGTTGTGAGTCTTAAAGAGCGTCGTGGCACAACAATGAAGTAAGTGTCCTGCAGTGTGATCCCTGCTGCTGCTGGTTTTTATGGTGATTAGTGAGATAATGATCTTATTACCACCATGTGAGCTCATTAATGCTCTCAGGCTGCTGGAGGGTTAAACTCATCTCAATATGGAGAACAGAAAAAGTCATTAAACAGCAGCCAGGATGCAGCCTCTGACACAGATATCTGATAATGAGATAATTAACGTAATAAATCCAAACACTGTGAACCAGCTGTGATATAGTTACTGGAAGATTCAGCGATGAACTGTTACTTGTTTTAGCCACTTTCTAATGTAATATAAGTAAAAATAACAAAAAATAGGCTGATAAATGCTCAAACATGTTGTAAGAGGAAGTAGAAACGTGCAGCTGTGAGGTTCAGTCATAGACTGTTAATAATGATGGACACCGCTATGTCACCCGGTGGTTTGTGGACTCCCGTTTTGAAGCCTTGAGTTTGCATTTTGACTGTCACCATCTTGGATTTTTTGTAGCCAGAAGTGACCATATTTGGACGAGAGGGTGGAGCTGACCCTAACGCTAGCTGCTAGCTCGGTTAGCACGGCGCACTTAACTGTGATAATGTTAATGCTAATTTTCGCCAGGCTCAAATCAAAATATACTTTCCATAAACACTGAACATCCGACTCCTTAAAGGTTCTTTCAGTACAACCAAACGCTGAACAAGAATTATTAACTTTGATGAACTGAAAACACAGAAATAATGACGGCTAATCTGGGGTTATGTTACCTAACATATGTAACCAACGTTGTCGCTGTGGTAGCGACTTGTCAATCACAATGTAGCCACGCCCTGAAGCATACGCTGCTTTATCGTCTATTTTACTTTAAATGGGACCATAACTTACAAAATGAACATCATGCTGTATTGAAGAAGACTTTAAACTAGTGACTGAGACCATAAACTCATTAGGAAAGTGTTTACTGAGGTAATAAATCAAGAGAGAAGTAGGATCATTTTCTCATAGACTTCCATACAATCAGACTTCTTCTTAGAGCCAGTGGAGTCGCCCCCTGCTGGCCGTTAGAAAGACACTTCCACATTGGTTTCACTTTTCAGATCTGGAGCTTCCTGTTTGGGGTCAATATGTGATTTAGTTCAGTCAGAAAACTGCTGGATCACTGACGAGCTTCCATTTCTGCTCTTGTTTCCGAAATTTCATAAACTTCATAAATTGTTGATATCTTTAAACGTCAATTTAAAACCTCTGTTGCCAGACTTTTGATTAAGAATAACTTACAGACATTATTTATTTAAGGATAATAAGGATTATAAATAAGGAGTTTTATACTGTAAAGTATTCCAGTAGAACATAAATATACAGCCATGATTTTGGCTCTGCTTCACGTTCTCCACCTCATTTGTCATCTTACATTATGTTCTTATATTGAACACATTGTAGTTCATTATCACATTGGTCATCCAGATATTACAGAAATAACCAGTCAAACCAGACAGCATTGCGTTTTGTGATTAAAAGTAGCTGCTAATGAAAGTAATTCTAGATTCGTTGGGTATTTCACGCTGTAGAAAACTTTCCTTATTATTTTATAGAACAGTTAATATTTGCTGCTGAGATTAAAAATATCTATAGTCGTCTGGAAAACATAATTTCAACATGAAAGTCTGGTTTCATTGCGAGCCAGAGAGCTTCTCAGCTAACGAAGCTAACGGAGAGCTGCCGGCTCTGCTCTGCTGCCACTTTGAAGACCTTCAGTCCTTTCTGTGTTTGCCAGGCAGCATAATGAGCCCAAACAGGTCATTAAGGAGAAATTCACCAATGACTGGACACTTTATACACTGAAGGGCAGCGAACAAGAGAGGGAAGGAAGGAAAACAGCCAAATCCAGTGAGTGAAAACAGCTCGGGGCTTCTTCCAGCTTCTGAAACCAGAGATCAGAGGAGATGAAACAGTTCACAGAGCGGCTGCCAAAATCTGAAGCTGTGAGATAACAGGCCTCACACTCAGCATGTCTTATACAACCAGACAGGTACTGAAACCCTTTTGTTTGCAAACCAAACACGTAATTTCATGCAACGGTGCTGAAATTTTGCCATCGGAAACGAGCGTTTGATCAGAAATTCATCCTCTCGTCACTTCGCCAACTGTCTTTTGTTAAGCGTGAAAAGCAAAATATCCTCCTCACTGCCACAGCTCGGACCGCTGCTCAAATGATACGCAACATGCACAGAGAGAAAATGAAATGGGAGAAAGTGTATAATCTCATTTCAGTGTACATGTTACACACTAGAGCTGCAACTAAAAATGATTTTCATTATTGATTATCTGTGGATTATTTTTTTCAATTAACTGATTAGTCGTTTGTCAAAAAATGGTGAAAAATGTTGATCAGTGTTTCCCAAAGGTCCAACATGACGTCCTCAAATGTCTTGTTTTGTCCATAAACCCAAAGATATTCAGTTTACTGTCACAGAGACTAAAGAAACCAGAAAGTATTCACTTTTTTTTTTTTTCTTAAAAAATTACTCAAAATGATTAATCGATTATCAAAATAGCGGGCAATGAATTTGATAGTTGGCAACTAATCAATTAGTCAATTAATTGGCTCTGGATGTTAGCAACACAGCAATTAAGCTATGATAGCTTCCTTCATTTTAGACTCTCCGGCTCTCCGTCCACTCAAAGGTCACTTATTGACCTTTTGGGCTGTGACGATAACGGCATTACCGCGATACTGCGGTCATGTGACGCCTACTGAGCTCATTACCATCATCACAGCATTTAAACATCCACGAGGATGCGTCGCTTTTTCACCGCAGTAAGAAAAAATTCATACTTTTGCAGCCTTAAGTGATGATTTGCAGATTCACCAGTTTGCTAACTGACCAAAGTTGAACTCGACCAGAGTTTAGCAAACGTTTCAAATGTTTAAAACTGAACCTAAATGGATTTAATAAGAGATTTGGAAGAATAGGAAGCAGATTCAATGAAATGCCATCAAACCCCAACTTTACTCTTCCATTTGGCTGTTTAGGAGCGATACCGATCAATGGCGTAATGTGATTAGCATTGAATGATTGATAATGATCAGCAACTTGTTCCTCTGCTTAAAAAGGTTTACAGGAAAATACGACATCGTTCAGCTCAGTGGTAGAAATTATGAGTGACCTAATCTCACCTTTGAGGTAAAGATTTAAATATAACGTAATGTTAGACCTACTAAGTGATAATGATAATAATAATAACTATAAGTATATTATAATAATATATAGTTCTTTATGAATAAATTCTATTTATAAAGAACTTTTTAGATAAAACAGTTCAGCACAATAAGATAAAATAAAATCAGGCCAATAAACATCCAGACAACAAAATACAAAATAATATGAATAAGACTAAAAGGAATCGAATGATGTTTATTGTTTATGTCCTTCATGTCTGTTATGATCAGTTATTGACGAAAAGAGGAGTGCTGTTGTAGATGTTGATCAGAGTTATTGATTAGTTCACAGCTTCCTGTTGCAGGTAGTTTAAAGGTCTCTGCTGGAGTCAGATCCTGTTTTGTTTTTTTTTTGGGGGGGGGGGGGCGTTGGATAAGCAGCCATTGTTGCTGCTCTCATTGAGTTGGTCGGCAGGCGGGTGGGTGGTCATCCCGGTGAAGACTTTTGAAGGAGGGAGCTGCTGTCAACAGCCAACACAGCGAGGCTCATTCCTCTTTGTTTACTTTGATTAAATGCCAAATGAAGGAGGTGATGGGGGGGGGGGGTCTGTAATTACCTCCCGCTTCCCTCCTCAGTTTTCATTAATTAAAGCCGTGTTTGTGCTCCTGTATTATCCTGAGGAGGAGAATGTTTTGTCAGAAAAGGTGGAAAACTGGAACGTCAGCAGAGACTCAGCTGGTCTTCAGAGATGTGGACGGTTAAACAAGCAGTTTGCTCACTTTTTAAATTGCAGATTAGACTTTAGACACTTTTCTCGCCCGTCACATCAAGAGGCTGCATGATTATAGTTAAAATGATAATTATTAAGATCCTATTTATTTAATCACTCTTGTTAATCCATTTTTTTTACTGCACTCAGAACATTTTCAATGGACAGAAAACTGCCTTCACTGTCACACTGAAGGATTAAAACATTACAAATAAAACTTGATGCAAATGTACAAATATTTAAATAATAACTGGCACAAATTAGAGACCCACCAGTCTGACTTTTCCTCCTCAGATATCGATTCTGACTCTGAGTGCTGATTCGATAGCAGCTGCTAACGTTGCTAATGAATGTTCGATGTTTAAGCTAACGTGAGGCGACGTACTCATGAACTTCAAGTGAAGACAATGTTGTGTCTCCGTAGTGTTTCTGTTTAACTCCAGTTACTAAAAGTGCGTCATTAATAAAATTAGTAGTTTTTTTTATCAAACTCCTTTTTATCAAACTTTTATAAATGTGTAATAAAAACTATTTTGTTTATGCAATATTTCAAAAATACTTCTGGACAAAAAGCGCAGAAAATCATCTAAATCTAGACTGGGTCCACACTAAGCCGGCTAAACCAGTAAACACATCTTCTCTCCGTACTGGTCGTCTGTTCAGACTAAAACGTAGCTTTTCCAAAATGTCCTCCAGAGTGTAAATGTGAAAACGCCGGCTTGGCGTCGTAGCGTGTACGAGGGAAAACTGTCATATCACTGACAGAGCAGATGGTTGCAGTAGTCCAGAGTTTCACTGGAAGAGGAAGAAGAAGAAATACAACGACAATAACAACAATGGCGGACGGCTTCTCTTTATTGTCTACTTTGACAGCTTGTTCAGAGTTAAACATATCGACCACCTTTCTCTGCTCAAACTGTCGGAATCTGCTGCAATAAACTAAATATAAAGGAAATAGAAACAGTAAACCGTTTCTTCTTCACTGTTTTTCTGTGGCTGGCTTGCTTGTCCGTCCTCTGCACATGCCCAGTAGGAGGAGAATTACCTGATTTGGTGTTTTTAATGTGGACGGAGGTATTAACACAAACCAGCTGAAACTCCTGCTGTGGACGTTGGTGGTTTTTCCCTCCAGGAAACTTCTCCGCATGAAATGTCCAACAGACGCTTGTGATTTGGACCAATCGTGGCGTTTGGTGTGGTGGTAACTGACGTCACTGCAGCGTTCAGCAAGGATTCAGACGCATTCATCTCTATCTGAAACGCTCAGTGTGCCTGTATGTGTTTGTGTGTGTTTATTTGCGTTTGTTTGTGTGTGTATATGTGTTTTTCTATGCTTATTGGGACCGTTTCTGGTATAAACACTGACTTTATTGGGACCAGTAGTCCTCATAGGGACCAAAGTCTGGTCCTAATACAGCAAAATGTCATTTCTGAGGTCCCGGTTAAGGTTAGACTACAAAATGAATGGAGTCAATTCAATGTCCTAACTGTCTTTGTGTTCGTGTGTGTGTGTGTGTGTGTGTGTGTGTGTGTGTGTGTGTGTGTGTCAGCAGCTCTTTGAATAAACTCAGTGTTTTCCTGTGCGTGTCTAATTTGCTCTGATTAAACTCGGGCTCTCGGGCTCTCGTGCTCTCGTGCGAGCGTCGGCTCTAATCGCAGCCTCGGCGGGAACTTCTCCTCCGTCTGTTCGCTCACCAGATCACATTGATTATATCCTCAGATTATTAGTGCACTTTCACATACGGGGGATTAACCCTGACAGTGATAATCCAAACAGCCTGTTGTTTTCTGAACTCAAATATCAGCAACATTACACAGCAAATCTGCTTTTCTGTACATTGTAAAACTCTACAGTGTGTAAAGCTTTTATTAGAACCAGGCTGCTGAAACACACCTGACAGCAGTGTTACAGGTTTACTGCAGGATTAAGTTACCAGCACTTTACATGATATAAAGGTATGTTATCAAAGCTGTTATGTTGGGTTGTTCCCATTAACACCAATGACAAGAGTTGTATTTGGGTTTTTTTTTAACATGCGTGATGTTATGGGTCCAGATGATTATTACTATTGATTTCCGTCATGACCTTGTTTTCTCTAGCGCCACCATCGGGACAAACTTTTACACATCAAGTATCACATCACATCTTTCCAGCCACACTGATGGACTTTCTGGCGTTTTAATAGACCAAACAATTAATCAGTTAATTGAAAAACAGTCTGCAGATGAAAATAACTGAGTGGTTTAACCAGTTTCATGTAGACGTAGCCTACGCTAACAGTTTCCCCCTGCTTCCAGTCATTGTGCTAAGCTAGGCTAAACATGCAGGGACCCGTATCCTGGGAGACGACTAACGATGATCAACTTCCTCCACCGCGTACAGTATTTCATTTTCTGTGATGCTAAATTTTAAGCTAACTCTTCTATTAGTGATTACATCATGGTTCTGCTACCAAACCTAACAAACAGCGATAGTTGGTGGGAAGACCAATAATAGTACGACTGGTTTCCAGTTTAGCGGTACAAGGGAAGAGTACATCAACATGAACTCAGTGTTTTATTCTGAAACTTGTAAGTGCGTCTGACGAAATCTCGTCTCAACAGAGCAAACTTACCTGAAGAGGAAAACTGTGAGGTGTAGTTAAAGCTAGTAAGTGGACCTTCAGATAAGTTTTTTTTTTTTTTTTTGCCAAACTTGATTTTTGTGGTTAGTTTTGGGACAGTTTACGTGTTCGTGTTGTTTTCTGAGTGAAGGAGTGAGCTGTCAATCATCTTTAACGCTTCAAATCTCATTGAGAAAAGTGAAAACTGCTCCAGTGTCGCTGACAGTGTGAACTCACTGATCTCATTCTTATTTATTTCGTTGAAAATCTTGTTAACAAATACTAAAAAGACCTTTTTATTGGTTGGGGAGGCAAATTTGAGCACAGCTGATATTTATTTATTAAGAAGCTTTATTTTGATGAACGTGAAAGTTCATTTTTGATCTTGGAAACAGTAGCTTGGATGAAAAAATGTATATATGTAAGTGGACTGTCAATCATTTATTGTAAAGTTTAATGAAAAGTGAAAATTGTTCTGCTGTTATTGAACCTCAAATCAGTCGACTTGTCCGTCTCATTCTTAGTATTTTTTGGAAAATTTGTTCATAAATACTAAATGGATTTTTTCCTGCTTTAAATACTGAGTGGAAGAAGAATTTAGAGTTAAAGTGGTTACTCAGAAACTTGATTTTCAGCGTCAAAGTTAATTTATGATCTTAGAAAAAACTGAACGAACTCCATCTGCTGAGGAAAACTGAGACGTGGAGAAAAAGCTGGAAAGAGGAGTTTGGTCGTTTGTTGTTGAGCCGTCGATCTTCTGTTGTAAAGTTTAATGAAGTTACTTTAAAGGCCTGTTGAGCCTCATCAGACCTCCTGGACAGAAACGTTGGAAAAGCCGTCAGCGAGGAACTCGTGGGGCTCATTCATAGTCTGATGTTCTGTCCTCTCCTCTCGTTGGAGCTGTCAGAGGTCTGGACCCCCCCACCCCCCCCCGGCCTCCTACACAGAGGAAAACAAAAACTGTGGAGGTTTGCATGATAATGTTGGCAGCTGCCTGAGGGCGACGCCTCCTGACCCCCCCCCCCCCCCCCCCCGTTCACTGCTCATTCACAGGGTCAGATACTCGATTCATTCACCAGCTCGGCCGAGAGAGAGAGAGAGAGAGAGAGTTAGTGTGTGTTTGTCTCTCGTACTTCTGTCCTTTTGGAACCAAGAAGAATAAAATGAAGCTTTGGTTCCAGATCAGAATAAAGATTCAAAGGTTGAAGTTCAGATTTCTTCAGAGATAAACACTTGATTTGTGACTGACAACCAACCAGAAGTAACACCAACAGGTTTTCATCCAAACTACTGTTTCCAAGATAAAAAAATCAACTTTCACACTCACCAGAATCAAGTTTCTGAATAAAATAACATCAGCTGTACTCAAATGTGCCTCCCCGACCAGTATTTAAAGTAGATAAACTTGTATTTGTTTACAAGTTTTCCAAAAAAATACTAAGAAGGAGACAGACGAGTCGTTTCTCTGTCCTCGACAGCAGCAGAGCGACACTATAGAGCACAATTTTCACTTTTCTCAATGACGTCTGCTGCAGCTCAAAAGACTTTATTCAGCTATAAATCAAAGTAAATGTTGACCACATGATTTCTTTTAAAGAGAAGACGTTAGTCGTGGTGACGTGTGTGTCGTGTGTGTCGTGTGTGTCGTGTGTGTCGTGTGTGTGTGTCGGTCTCATATAAACCTGAATAAACAGAGTAACATTAACATTCAGGCTGCCGCCCTGCAGGCTCTCTGCTCGGCTCCGTGTCCATGGTAATCCTGGAATCAGACAGACATAATGAGCATCTCCTCCTCCTCCACCCCAAATGTGTCTCTCCTTTCATCTCGGTTGCCATGGCGACGGCCGAGCAGTGGCGATGAATGACTTGAATGAACTGGTATAGATTTTTTTTTTTTTTCTCTCCCTGAGCCTCGCCTGGCAGGATGATGTGTGTGACGACCGAGCGTTACTTTACGAGCTCGCCGTCCTTCACCTCTGACGCTTTGCTCTGTGACAGACAGGTGTATTAATCCGCTGCTGAAAATAGTTCCCAACAAATATATGATCTCCTGCTGTTTGTTTGTGGAAAAACTGAAAATTAAAACTTAAAAAACGACTGTTGGTTCCCTGAAATCTACTGACCCTGATCTGTAGAGGTGGAACATAACTAAGTACATTTACTCAACTGCTGTGTTTAAGTACAGTTTAGAGGTACTTGTACTTTACTTGAGTATTTCCATGTGATGCTACTTTCTACATTTCAGAGGGAAATATTGTACTTTCTACTCCACTACATTTATTTGACAGCTTTAGTTACTTTTCAGATGCAGATTTGACACAATGGATAATATAACAAGCTTTTAAAATACAACACATTGTTAAAGATGAAACCAGTGGTTTCCAACCTTTTTGGCTTTTGACGTCTTACAAAAAGCAGTGTGTAGTCGGGGTCACATTTCACATGTCTATGAGTTGTTAACAGCTCCACCAAATAGTGATTTTTCCCTCTAAACTTCTCACATGCTTTCATTTCAATAAATGTTCAAATGATCCAATATTTCAGCAAAAATCAAAGATTAGAGAAAAAGTCCAAAAACTGAAAACAGATTTGTGTATCAGAACTTTGTTTTTTCTTCTTTCCTCTCCCATTAATCATCTCACCACCCCTCAGATTTATCTGTTGACCCTTTGGAGGGACCCGACCCCTAGGTTGGGAACCACTGGACTAAACTAGCTAACTGTATATAAAGTAGTGTAAACTAGCTCCACCTCCAGCAGCTACAACAGTAACATGCTGCTCTAACACTGATGCTTCACTATTAATAATCTAATGATGTCATATATAATAATATATCAGTCAGAGGGACCAAACCACTACTTTTACTGCAATACTTTAACTACATCAAGCTCATAATACTTATGTACTTTTACTGCAATACTTTAACTACATCAAGCTCATAATACTTATGTACTTTTACTGCAATACTTTAACTACATCAAGCTCATAATACTTATGTACTTTTACTGCAATACTTGAACTACATCAAGCTCATAATACTTATGTACTTTTACTGCAATACTTTAACTACATCAAGCTCATAATACTTATGTACTTTTACTGCAATACTTTAACTACATCAAGCTCATAATACTTATGTACTTTTACTGCAATACTTGAACTACATCAAGCTCATAATACTTATGTACTTTTACTGCAATACTTTAACTACATCAAGCTCATAATACTTATGTACTTTTACTGCAATACTTTAACTACATCAAGCTCATAATACTTATGTACAGTAAAGTGAATATCTTTTGAAATTGTTTACTGTCATAAAGATTAAAGAAACCAGAAAATATTGATATTTAAGAAGCTGAATCAGAGAATTTTGACTCAAAACAATTAATTAATTATCAAAATAGTTGGTAAATGATTTTCTGTTAGTCGACTAATCAATGAAGCTCCAAAGATATTCCAGTAAAACCTCAGAATATAAATCTATAAATGTGCAGAATGTGTCGTCTTTCTGATGAGTTTCTGTTGTAGATTAAATGTCAGTTACACAATAAGAAGCTGTTTCTGGATTGAGGTCATCTGGTGCAACATTGTGTTATATTCTGTGTGATAAAGAGAACAAACAAAGGAGAAATTCCCCCCAACAGACGAGCGTGGGCGTCATGTTGACCAAAAACAGACCAAACACATCATCACTTCCAGTAGATTTTTATTCCTGTTTCTCCATTTAAAGGTCTTTAAAAAGCCTCTCAGTGATGTTTCAGATTAGAGATGTGGGTCATGGATTATCTGCTGTCCTGCAGAATAAGAGTTGATATGAACTCTTTGTGTGGTTTTGTTCTTTAAAGCTGATTCATGCCGACGTGTTTCTGATGTTGATATGATTTAATCTCCCTCAGCTGTCCCGTAAACACATCTGAATTTACAACAAACAAACAAACAAAACCTGCTGCTGTTTCTGATGGAAGGACGGGGTTAGCGTTAGCTTAGCACAAAGACTGGAAGCAGAGGGAAACTGTTAGCCTAAAGAGAGAAAATCCAGCTTTTTAATATGTTGACAGGTTGTATGTTGTTGGATAATAAGCTGATCAGATGTTCACCACTGTTAACTGTTTTTAACAGGTTTTGTGAATGGATTCATGTTTTTTAAAGGGTAAAAATACCTTTAAAATCTACAAATTACCACAAAAAACACTGAATTTGTACAACCTCAATATGTGATGTTGTTGTTAATTAATGGAAAACTAATGGATTCACATATTAAGTGGTTTTAAAGTGATGAAATCCCCGTAAGATTGACCACATAGCATTAAAGTCACCCCTGAATTTAAACTACTTTCAATTAAAATTAATACTTTTAAGGTGCTTTTAAAAGGATTCAATTATTATTTGGTGAGTTTTTTTACGCGTTAAAAACTCCTAAAAATGTGCAGAAAAGCTGTTAAATAACTTTGCACTCACACTAAGAGACTGATGAGCGGTGGCGGCGTGTTTTTCATGTTTCCACTGAAAAAAATACTCTCAAAATCACGTTGTTGGCTTTTGTTTTTGGGTTTATGTGGAACAGAACAGATGTTTGATGGGAAGTGTAGTTTAGTAGTTTACAACAGTTTCTGTGGGAATAAAATCAAATCCTGATTTGCTGCTAATTTGCATAAAGTGAAACTCTGCTCAACTTCAGCTCGTCGCTCTCGGCGTCGCGCTGCTCGCCGCTGCCGAGGCGTCTGAAGCTCTTCGTCTCCAGCTCATATTAAAAATGAACGACTGCTTTTGTCGCTTCTATATTTGGATGTGAGAACACAGTTAATTCCATCGTTATTAAAGGTAAATTGATGGTTTGAATGAGCTGGTGAGGACAGTTTTTTTTGATAATCAGCAGTGATGAATTGATTATTTCATTAGCAGGACATGAATCATACTGAGGGATAATCATGCTCTCAGTTTGGGAACTACAGTTCCCAGAAGGCTTTGGGAGATTTAAACAGGAAGTGTAACACAACTTGAGTCCTGGTTTGCTTGTTTGAGCACCTTTTTTTTTTTTTCACATTTTGTCAAACATCACTGATTACTGTCATACTGAAGAAAACAGTTCTTCTCTGGTTACTAAGCAGATTAATGGAGGTTTATTCTTCATACATATTAGAGATGATGATATGTGCAGGAAGTGTAACTCGCCTCCTCAGTTAGAAAACCTCAGATGTAGAATAATCAGTGTTTTGCACAATAACAAGTGACTGTGGAAGGTTATGATGTCATTGTCTCGCCGGGGGTCGACACCTTCAGCCGTTTGGACAGACGACGGTCGGCGAGGCGTCGACTCTCCTGCTGTGTGGTTTAATGAAAGAACAGCAGCGACTCACCTGATCCCAAAAACACCTGAATAACAGATCAGCTGATATCAGAGAGACGACCGCTGAGCAGCTGAGAACCGTGTTTCCACAAGATGTGTCGGAGGTTATATTGATGATGTGTTCAGGAAATCTGGAATCAATCAGACAGATGTCATCTGAAGAGTGAGGAGGATAGTTTCTCCCAGCAAATACACAGAGCCGACGGGGAGTTCATTAGTTAACTGAGTATAGTACTGATGACTTTCATTTCAGTAAATACACACAGCCGGTTGTTAGTTCATTAGTTTATGGATTATGGTCATGATGACTTTTCTCCAACAAATATACAGAACTTTTTTTTTTTTTTTTTTTACTTCATGGAATATTGTGGTGATGACTTTCATTTCAGCAAATACACACAGCCGGTTGTCAGTTCGTGGGCTATAGTGATGTTTCTTTCTCAGCAAAAGGAGTATAGTCATGATATCTAGCAAATAAACAGGGCCACGTTTTACTGCATGTAGTACAGGAGTGATGTTTCTTTCTCAGCAAATACACAGGGCCGGTGGTTAGTTCCTGGAGTACAGTACTGATGACTTACGTTTCAGTAAATACACAGAGCCGTGTTTATCTGATAAAAGCTTTCAGGTGAAACAAGAAGAATCTGATGAACATCTATCGTCCTCCGGCTGCTCTGAGAAACATTTTAATTAAACAAAAAAAAAAAAAAAAGTCTCTTCAGGCGTCCTGATCCTCCAGAGACGACATGAGGAGGAGGAGGAGGAGGAGGAGGAGGAGGAGGAGGAGGAGGAGGAGGAGGAGGAGGAGGAGGAGGAAGAGGAGGAGGAGGAGGAGGAGGAGGAAGGCTGCCGCTCTGTGACACATCAGCGAGGTCATTTATTCAGTGTCGATAGAAATGGAGACGAGCTTTGTGGCGGTGCGGTGTATTTAATGGCATCAGAGAGATGATGAAGTTTTTCATTGGAAGAATATTTATTTATGTTTATAGTTTTCAGCTTCAGTGAAACTTTCAGTTTTTAAATTTATTTTCAGAAACAGAAATGAAATATATTGTAAATAAAATATTTATTGTTCATTCACTCAAACAGTTTTTTTCACACTTTTTTAAATCAGAACATGAAAGTTTTTGTATTTTTTATATTTTCTTTGAACATTGAATAAACATAAAACCCAGCAGCCTGTCATGTTATATTTTTATATTGTTTTAAATCTTTTATTGTTTCTGACGGCTGTGAAACTGGAAAACTCAGGTGCCACAAAGTGTGTCGTGTTGCTATGACAACCGGCCGCCATGTTCAGTCATGTCATGTATAACTGCATATTTATTTAACAGGATTTTAAATAGTTATTTTAGTATTTGTTGTTTATTCCATGTGGTTTAAAGTTTGAAAATATGAATATGTAAATGATGCCTTGTTTTTTATAATGTGGTGAAACTTTATTAATAACGGTACAAATATACAAACCACTGAAAACGTTTCTGTGATCAATAGAAAAATCGTATTTAAATAAATTATGTTTGTATGAAACTGAATCACTTATTTTATTTGACCTTAAAATTCTAATAAGGGGAGAATTAACAGATAAATTATTTTTTGAAATAAATATTTTTATCAGTACACTTTTTTTATTTGAAACATTGACTTGTTTTGTTACCTTAAAATTCTATTAATTTACTTATTAATGGTTTTGTATTTGAACTGAAGGGGAGAATTGATATATACATTTTTTTTAAATTACATGTTTTCCCTATAAATCCTTTAATCATCAATAAAACCATCATTTTGTCTGTAAATGCTTCAGTTTAGAAGAGAATGTGTTAAAGCTTCCCACTAATATCAAATTCAAATAAGCTTTATTGGCATGACAGATCAGAAATCTACATCACCAAAGCAGTACAGACAATTATAAACATTGACAGATTATTAATAATTTTACAATAACATGTAAATATAAACAATAATATTAAAAACAATATAATAAAAGGCATTTTATTAAACACACATCTGAATTTACAACAAACAAACAAAACCTGCTGCTGTTTCTAATGGAAGGACGGGGTTAGCGTTAGCTTAGCACAAAGACTGGAAGCAGAGGGAAACTGTTAGCCTAAAGAGAGAAAATCCAGCTTTTTAATATGTTGACAGGTTGTATGTTGTTGGATAATAAGCTGATCAGATGTTCACCACTGTTAACTGTTTTTAACAGGTTTTGTGAATGGATTCATATTTTTTAAAGGGTAAAAATACCTTTAAAATCTACAAATTACCACAAAAAACACTGAATTTGTACAACCTCAATATGTGATGTTGTTGTTAATTAATGGAAAATTAATGGATTCACATATTAAGTGGTTTTAAAGTGATGAAATCCCCTTAAGATTGACCACATAGCATTAAAGTCACCCCTGAATTTTAACTTTCAATTAAAATTAATACTTTTAAGGTGCTTTTAAAAGGATTCAATTATTATTTGGTGAGTTTTTTTACGCGTTAAAAACCCGCGTTAAACAATAATATTAAAAACAATATAATAAAAGACATTTTTTACAAATGTAACACAAACATTTACTACAGAACTTATTTCTCTCAGATTATGAGAAGACTTAATATATTTTGCAGCTTTTACTGCAATATTTCATTATTCACATGATGCAGATATTTGGTGTTTATGACGTCGGGACTCTTTTCTGTTTAGTTTTGGCTTTGATAAAGATTTTAAACATCATCTTTGATTTATTCTCCATGTCTGGAGTTAATTCATGATTCTTTCTTTCTGTTTTCCAGAGCGTCGCAGCGTTCCAGGCGACTCTGAACGACGAAGGTTTGATCGTGGCGACGCTGGAGCGTTCGGACCTGCAGGAAAACGTGACGGCGTACGCAGCTCAGATCTCCGGAGAACCTCGGCTGAACGTGGTGCAGTTCGTGAACACCAGCGAGCCGCTGCTGTTCAACACTTCGTTTCACGGTCTGTGCTACAGCGTGGGTCTGATGCTCAGACAGGGACAGTCCTGGTCCAGACCCATCAAGACCGTCTCTGTCCTCACAAGTAAGAAACCGGACCAGTTTCTTGCAGGAAACCATCAAGTCGTCGTCATAGAAACATCAAACATCACAGAGTTTATAAATGTGACCGTGTGGGATGATCCATGATGAGCTGTGCAGTTATTGAACAGTAATTACACAGTTCAGAGTGTGTTATCATCTTATATTAACACTATGATTGACAGAAAATCATTTTGAAACCAACTCTTAAAAACATTTGGATGTTTTCGCCCCTTAAATATACACATTAATAATCTGAGTAGACGTCTAATGACTACACATCAACAATAACTTGACACCATGTATGAAGTTTGATTTAATTTCATGTAACAGAACCACAAATTGTTATATTTCACATTGGAACCAAAAGCCCATTTGACATAATTTCCATATGAGTTTTGTGTAAATTGGATTTTCTAGTTTCTCATCTGGACACGTTGGAGTGTTTAAGTCGTCCAGATGTTTGAAGTTTGTTGTGTTTTCTGTCGTCAGAGCCGTTGCCTCTTCAGAACGTTCAGATATCCGACTATAAAGAGTCTCCAGAGACCGGCGTGGTGTTTGAAATCGAGCCTCCAGCCGGTAACGTCTTCAGCAGAGTAAACATCAGCTACACCGAAGGACAAGAGAGACGCTCGATGCTCTATAAAGGTAAAGATGTTCGTTCACAGGCTCTAAACTCTGTCGTTCTTAACTCGAGCATTTCTGTTTTACTTTTACTGTGAAAAGGGTTCTTATAATGATTTCTTTGTAAATTATAAATGGTTTTTCTCCTTTAAAACCTCTTAAACTACACAGAAAATGCATTAAAAACCTCTGATATATATTCCAATATATGAATTTGCCAAGTGCCAACCTCCAGGGCTGAAAAATGAAGCCAATGTAAAAGTGCCAAAAACTGCAGTTTCTCAAATGGCCACTTGAGGCTCCAAAAGTGAGTCAACCCCCATAGACCTCCATGTTAAAATGTCCAACTTAACAGCAGAAATAAACATGTTTACAGCCTGGTACAAACAACGGTTTTGGTCTCTATAATTAATTTCCCCGTTCTGACAAAAAAATCTGTCAGCTAACAGTAAACTGTCAATCAATCAATCAATCAATTTTTATTTATGTAGCGCCAAATCACAACAAAGTCACCTCAGGGCACTTTTCACATAGAGCAGGTCTAAACCGTACTCTAATTTACACCCAACTGTTCCCCCATCAGGAGCACTTGGCGACTTTAACGGGTAGAAACCTCAAGCAGAACCCGGCTCTTGGTGGGCGCCATCTGCTTTGACCGGTTGGGTTGAGAGAGAGAAAGAAAGAGGGAAACAGAATAACAACAATCATAACAATAACAAAAATAATAATAATAAATAGCAATAGCCAGGGAAGGATGCCAACAAGACCGCAAAGGACAGCGAAGGCTCGGCCTGCATCCCAGGGTTTCCTGTGAGATGAGGAAGCATATATAAGGTGAATAGAATTGGTCCAAGTACAGAACCTTGTGGAACTCCGTGTCTAACTTTTGCCTTCATGGAGGATTCATCATTAACATGTACAAACTGAAATCGGTCTGATAAATAGGACTTAAACCAGGTTAATGCAGTTCCTTTAATGCCAATTAAATGTTCCAGTCTCTGCAAAAGGATTTGATGGTCAATTGTGTCAAATGCAGCACTAAGATCTAACAGGACAAGTATGGAGACAAATCCTTTATCCGATGCAGTTAGGAGGTCATTAGTGACTTTCACCAGTGCTGTCTCTGTGCTATGATGCCTCTAAATCCTGACTGAAAATCCTCAAATAAACTATTGTTATGTAGAAAGTCACATAACTGATTAGAGACTGCTTTCTCAAGGATCTTAGAGAGAAATGGAAGGTTAGATATAGGTCTATAATTGGCTAAAACACCTGAATCAAGAGTAGGCTTCTTAAGAAGAGGTTTAATTACAGCTACTTTAAAGGACTGTGGTACATAGCCTGTTACTAAAGACAGATTGATCATATCTAGTAAACTGTGTCAGTAATAAACATTAATAATTGCCCACACCAAAAAACCACAATATTGATACAACTCCAAACCACAGAAGTTGCTTAAGTCAGGAATTAGTAAGAAATCTAATGTAAGAATGAACACTGAAGGATTGTTTGGTTCAAGTTAAGAGATTCTTGTTTCGTTTTTAACCCTTAAAACCACCTGAAACTGTAGATAATCCAACAAAAAATAAAAGTAAACTTAACGTGAAACTAATATTTTGCCAGAAAAAAGAAAAAGATTTTTCATTAATAATCTCTTCAATGTGAAGTGTAGTAGGGCTGTCACAATATCAGATCTTCACTACATGATTATCGTGGCCAGAAGAATTCACAATAATGATATTATCACGATATCCATAGAAAAGCCCATCGCTGTACCTGTTAATGGTTACGTATTTAAGATGTTTTTAATGGGAATTTAAATGGACAATTAATGGATAATGTGCAGTAATTGTTTGTAATTTGTTCATTAATACATCGTTATGGATTATCTGCTTTATTTTGAATTTCAGATGAAGTTTTTATTTTTCAATTTCATGTTTATTAGTTACTTTTACTTTATTTAAAAGTTAAATTCAGGACTTTAACTTGTTCTGGAGTATTTTACCACTATGTTGCCACTTTTGCTCTAAAATGTAATATTTGTGTATGAAAGTTATAATCCTGCATCTCAGTGTCATTATCATGCAGATTCTTTAAATAAGATATATTTTCTGTTTTTGTTTGTTTGTAGATTTCTACAAAGGGAAAACGGTGTTCAAGCACTGGTTACCGGGGATGTGTTACCGTAACATCACCTTCCAGCTGATCTCAGAGGCCACCGTGTACCAGACCGCCATGGTTACGCAGAGTGACATCACACACACGCCGCTCCATCACAGGACAGGTAAACACTGAGTGACATCACAGTTCAGCGATGTACCGTCATTTCGTCATGAGTCCTCTAATATTTTGCACATTTGTTTTGCACTTATTGTGCACATTTTCAGTTTGTGCATGAGGGCTCATCATTTATGTATATTTGTTCCAACAATGTAGCTGTGACACGTGCTGGGCTCCATTTGTTATGAATATTAAAATGATAAATTAGTAGTTAAAGCTCTAATATGTAATTATTCCACATTAAAATGTGTAAAAACAACTAGACCTGTGTTATATATGTTGTTGAGTTGTGTACTTACATTATCCCAAATGTTTCCAACAATGTTCAAACTCAGAGAAATCTGTAATTTAATCAAAGTAACGGACCGTTTCATTTGGTCGCCTGTCGATGGCGTCATACCTCCTCTACCAAAGAGTAAACACGCACCAGATGCATACGGCGGCGCTGTGTTTGTCCGCTACAATGGCGTCTACCAAAGAGTAACTTACACACATACAAGATAATACATCGGCGTTGTGGTTGTTCCACACAAACTGTTATAAAGTGACTTTTATTCAGTTTTAAGCCACATTTTCATGATAAATTTAGATGGTTTTTAACTATATCTTTTAGCCGGAAGAAGGATTTTAGTCATTGGACGTCTGGATCTTAAGTTATCAGAGAAATAAACTGGACAAACGTTAGCAGCAGCTCGGCTAACAGCCCCTCCAGGAAGTCCGGTGGTCACCGAACATCGTCAGAGAAACACTGATTTTTTAGGTGAAACAGCTTTATTCAGTGTTTTTACCTGTAATCTCCGGGTCTGTTTGTTCTGGAGAGGAGGAGACTTTGCGGGTAAAAACATCCTGAATGATGAACACTGGAGTAATCCTATCCCGCTGAAGCTGCTTATTTAACAACGAAGACAACAACTCCCATGATCCCTTGCTACTTCACACCGTCATCACACTCCGTCTGTTGTTATTGTTTTGATTGAGTGAAATTACATATTGTACGTTTAATGTTTTAAAAACATGAACAGAAATACAAGAAATTTTCATGATATCAATTTATTTTTGTTTTAATTGTTTAACTGTATCATAAATTTCTCCATGAAGCACTTTGGTCACATTCACACCTGTTCTGTGTAAATGTTCTTTTTTTTAATTGAGTTCAATTTGATAATTCATGTTTCTATTCTGGATATTTGTTACAGATGCAGCTCGTGTGTCTGAGCTTCAGTCGTTTATGAATCTCTCATGTTCAGATAATAAAATGAGAAATGTTTCAGTCTCAGAGCTCATTCATCAGTGTGAAGAGACGTGAGAACAGTAATGAAATGTCTGCTGGTGTTTATATCGTATCAATAATGCAGAACCCGGGGGGGGGGGGGGGGCGTCTCTCTATGAGTCAGACTGTGTACTCTCATTAGTCTGCTGCTGTTTTTCTAACGATGCTCTGCTGAGAGGATGACATTTTACAAAACATAAATCATCAGTTTACTGTGATGATGATGCTGAATTTTACACCAATAACTGAACATTTCCAGTAACATGTTTCCACCTGCGTCACGTCCTTTTTAACCCCCCTGAGGAGCAGTTTATGGTAACTGTTATCAAGCCTCCAGACTACAACCAACAATAAAATACAATCAAAAGTTCAATAAACAAATTACACATGGTAGTATTAAAGCCTTTTTATGGGACCATTTGTAAGCAAAAAAACTATTAAAATAAATTAAACTACAACAACAGGACCACTACAGACTGTATGGGTTGTAGCTGCTGCAGTAGTCGACCAATCACACATTAAACTGAAGAACGCTTGCTGTGATTGGCCGTGAGCAAAACCATGCAAGTAGTCATTTTTTTTCTAGTTCTGGGTACAAAAAGGATTAAATGCAGGAATCATTTGACTGGAGATTTGGATGCTACTTGGTACTGAGTTATTTCAGTCGATACCTTTTAAAGGTATTGATTACTATATGCAGACCTATTAGGTATCGATACTGAAAACTGATCAGCATGAAAAACGTCTGGCGTCCCACAGAAACACAAGCTCCAAATATCCAAAATGAACACATGAATTATCAAGTTAAACTTATTTAAAGAGCACATTGACAAATAAAAGGTTTTGACCAAAGTGCTTCACAGAGAAATTTAAGATACAGTTAAATAATGAAAACATGAATCAATATGCAGCTGTAACAGACAAAAGTAAAACAAATTGATTGTATATTTAAAATGAAGTGGACTCAAAAGCAGCCGTATGAAGGCGGGTCTTTAATGATAGACAGTGACTGTTTCCTGATTTAAATGATCATAATTTATCAGGCAAATTTCTTGTGTTTCTGTTTGTGTTTTTTACAACATGAAACACTAATTAATCATTTCAATATCGATAATGTACGGAGGCCCGCAAATGCCACATAGAGAAAAAATAACTCCAGTTATTGTACTACTGCCTGAATATATAACAACCCTCCTTCTCCAGGATTTTTTCCTTACAGCAAAGGGAAAACATTTCTTATAGCAAAAATAAATAAATAGTGAAATCAGCAGACGTTTAATGGAACCAGTTGACCGAACTGTGAACAAATCTGGTGTAAAAACATGTCTGAAAGAAAACAGCAGCACCTGCCTGTAGCTGATATTACATCAGCACATCTGATCAGCTTCTGTTGGTGTCAGCATGTTTCCATCTGTCAGATTAGCAGAAAGTAGCAAAGGCAAAAAAACTCAGAGATCCACTTAAAAATACGATGTTGTTGCTCCAAACAGGATTTAAATGACAGGAGGAGCAGTGAGTTCACTTTGACAGACAGTTGCTCTTTGTAGCTGTAACTATTAGTGGGACGGAGGTGAAAACATACAGATCAGATTGTTCTACATCTTGTGTATAAAAAGGTCAAAGAGCTGCAGAGCCACATGTTTCTTATAGTGTTTGTATGAATATTTGCATGTTTCTTGTCAATATTTTGTACAAATTGATATAAACGTGTAGCAGCTTTTCTCATTTAGAATACATTTTCTTTCTCTTTTATATTATTTAGGATGATTGTTGTGTATATTTGGACTGTTATGCACCACAGCGCTGAGACTAATTCCTTGTGTGTGCAAACCTACTTGGCAGTAAACCTGGTTCTGATTCTGATTCTGGTTTGTCTCTCCTCCACAGTGCCGTACCCCCCCCTCAACATTTCCCGTAAGATCGTGGACCTGAGCCAGAGGGCGGCGCCGGGCGAAGCCCCCAACAGCGTCCCTCCTGAGGGGATCCAGGAGAGCCGGCACTCCTCCCGCCAAGCCCGGGACGTCCCACTGATGGAGGAGGAGCAGGAGGAGGAGGAGGAGGAGATTCACACTGAGGAGGGCGAGGAGAACATGTCCGAGGAGGCGGCTGGAGATGCCACTCAGGTTCCCTTCAACCTGACGGCCGCCGCCGCCGCCAACAACACAACAGAGGCCGCCTCTCAGAGCGACTGGCTGGACCCGACCGAGGTGTCTCCTGCCGACAGGGAGGACGAGTTCGTCAACGCCGAGGTACCAGAGTACGAAGACTCCAATGAGCCGGGCTCAGCCATGGGCGTCCCCCCCGAAGCCTCCGTCCTGCCCACAAAGCTGCCCCCCATCCTGCTGGAGCTGCGCTGGCTGCCGCCCAGACCCCCCACCAGCTACGATGGCTTCAACATCTACATCTACAGAGACGGTGAGCAGAGAGGGAGTTAGGAATATAATCTGAAATATTTAGATTAAGCTGTTTAAGACTATTTCAATAGTAAACATTACTTTTGCATGTTGTTAATTTATGTTCAAAGTGCATTATCGCGCACTTAAGGTCTTAAGGTCCATTTATTAGTTTCCTCTGCAGCTTTGACCCACATCTCATGGTCCTCCTTAGTCTGCTTTTTACTTTTTTATCTTTAGATTGTAAAGAATCAACGCCAAATTCCTAAATGTATCAAAATTTTTCCTAAATAAGATGCATTTAAAACAGAACTCTAAGTGTAAAATTAGAGTCTTGTGCTCATACGATATACAAAACAACACTGAACGGACCCGAGAGCCTCGTCTGTCCCGCTCTGTTTTCCAGGTAACTCGACAGAAACGGCCACCGTGGATGAAAACACTCACGAGTTCTTCACCGAGTTAACGGAGCCGGGAACGTACCGAGTGCAGGTCACCACGCTCAGCTCGTCTGGAGACTGTGAGGCCAGAGAGAGCGCCGCCGACACCGGCTTCACCTTCTACCTCAGTATGTTGAGCAGTCAGCGAGCAGTAATCAATCACTGTGGTATCCGCCTTATTTTACCAGGAAATTACATTAAGTCATGCATTAATCATGATGTAATTTTGATGAGATTATAAGGGGATAATTATTGGATAAATTGATGGATTGTAATATATTAAGACATTCTTAATTGCATTGATTTTTAAGTGTAAAAACTCCAAAAGATCAGAAAAGGTATAAATTAAAAGATGGTTTTCATGTTTTAAAAAAATCAATTTTAAGTAGTTTAACCTTTTTAGACCTTTTTTAAAGGTTTAAAATTTAGATAATCTGTTTAAAATTCCTTACAATATTACAGTCCATTAATATATCCATCAATTAACACCGTAATTAAGCAAAATTAAGTCAAAAGGTACAAATTAAAGGAGTAGAAACCCCTTAATCATGCAGAAATATTAAACATTAAAAACCCATCAACATACATGTTTTTTAATCTTTAAAATTTAAGAGTTTTTACTCTTTTAAAACCCCTGAACCCATGCAGGTGTTTTTTTTTTAAGGTTTTTTAAATTTATAGAACAGCCTGAAACCAGAATTCTCTTTAATTGAAAAGTTGAGGATTCCTTTTTAATTACTCAATTTTACTCCTTAAAATCCACTGAAACAGGTCTGATAGCCCATCAGACATACATGAATATGTTACAATCCCTTATATTTCCTAGCTGGTGTCTGCATCTTTGCAGTAAAATGTATTAAATTGTTCCAGGTCCTGGCGGCGAGCTGTTGGAGGAGCTCCGGGAGCGTCCGCAGGCGGTTAGCATCAGACTGCTGGACTCCAGCACCGCTGCCGTGTCCTGGGCTCCGTCCTCCGAGAGACACAACGGCAGCCTGGTGTCGGTCATCTCTACAACCTGCTTCAAACCCAGCCTGAGCCAGAGGATGGAGAACACTTACTGCAGCGAGGTAACACTCATCTGTCTCACCAACAACTTTTGAACCTTTGAACACTTGAAATATGTTAGTTAACATTTTTTCACAGATTACATTTGCATCATCTCCAGCTCAGAAGCTTTTCTAACATTTGTATTAAATCCCTTTGCCACCGATCACCAAAACTCACACTTCTGCTTCTCTGAATCATAACTCGGTCAAATCTGAACACACAGACATGAAACACATACTGACATCATTCAGTGTGACTTACGCTTCCCGAGGATATCATCATATCTGATGTCCATTGCCAATAAACATCCATAAATCCACTTAGAAACCAGAGATAAGAGGCTGCAGAACCTGCCTGAGAATCATCACAGTGATCCAGTGATAGTTGTCTGTACATCATGTTACGCTGCAGGAGCTGCTGACAGCTGATTCACAAGACTTTTAACGGAGATTATTTGACTAAATTTGAACAAATATAGGCTAAGGAAAACAAATCAGTGCTAGTTGTGTAATACTTCCTGTTTAAATCTCCCAAAAGACTATTGGAACTGTAATTTCCTGACAATTAACTAAATCAATTCATCAGATATATAGAAATATCCTCATCACTTCATTCATACTGTCAATTTAACCATAATGATGGAATTAATGTGTTTAACAGCTTTTCTGTACAGTTTAAGGGGTTTTTATGGTGTAAAAAAATTAAAAAAACAATTAGCATGAAAGCCATCCTTTAGTTTATACCTTAAAAATATGTGTTAATTAAAGTTAAGTCCAGAGTGGCTTTAATGCTATTTGATGCCTTTCAACCTCCTTAACATATGAGAATCCATTAATTTTCAATTTAATTAAACATTTTGAGTTCATTGATGAGGCAACAAACCCTGAATTTTCATTCCTCTTCACAAATTAATTTTATTATTTTAAGGTATAAATTAAGTGTTTTTGGGGGTAATTGGTAGATTCTTAAGGTATTTTTTTTACAATCCTTAATAGTTGGTCAAATGGGGCTCAACTAGCCCACAGCTAACCTCTAAAGCATTATGGGAAGTGTAGTTCTAAAATTTGGACCATGATTATCCCCCAAATTGAAATCAAAAAGTAAGAATCAGAGTCAAAATGTGTCAAACAAAACCAGCAGAAAACAAACATCTGAAAGTTTATGGACTGCTGGTGTTGAATCTTTAATCTGTTTTCTGTGAATCAGCCTCCGATGAAGTTTGGAAAATGTTCCAGACAGTAAATGTGGGAACTGACTCGGCTTATGTTCGACTGTGAAAACACAAACGAGGCGTGAAGCGCTTTACTTCCAGACTCCGGCTGTTTGAACAGACTTTGTTTGTGTTGATAACAGGGACAGGTGTGACCCGACCAGCCGATCTGTCTATCTGAACCAGTGTTCAATGTTTGTGATTCACAATATTCCACATTTTATTCATTTAAAAACAAAGCAGCTTTAGGTTTCATGAAAATCCATCTGCTGCATTCAGGAAATACAGGCAGTTTAGTAAATATCGTGGCATACATCATGTAAATATGAGTATACATGATAAAAATAATATTTACCCCTGTTAAAGAGTTTTTATGTTTTTGTCACTGCAGATATTAAAGTAATAGTTTTAATGAATATGACAAATTCATTAAGTAATACTGTCACAATTAAATCATAATGTTACTGTTTACCACAACAGAGTAGTGAAATAAACTTTTTATTCTTAAAATATTATAACTTTTAAAATTACAACATATTTGCTTAATATTGCAACCTTTTCTCATAAAGTTACAACTTTATTCTCAAAAAATTATCTTTGTAAAATTATTACTGCATGTCATTACAACATCTTGTAAATTACAGCTTAATTTTAAAAATATGACTTTTTATTGTAAATTACGACTTTATTTTCAAAACAGTCCAGCTTTTCTCCTAAAATATTTCAGACTAATAAAGACCGGCCCCAAAAACGGAAAAAAAACAAGGGTGGATAAACTCCTGGTGCCAATTACATAGTAGTTACCTGGATGTAACTCTGGTGCTATGAGTACATGCGTCGCCCTCTAGCTGACCGTCACAGAGGAGACGGAGGAGATGCAATATCGTTTAAATACGGGGATAACGGCGTATATTTAATAATAATAATGGCGGTAGCGATACTACATGAGCATGGGTAACCAGGCTAACTTGGCTAACCTCTATTAGCATGCTACTTGCTACCCACATGCTACAGCTAAGTGGTGCGCTGCCAAAATGTTGCAGTTGGAACTCAAGCGCTAGAATTATTGTTCCACATGTAATTACCGTAATTACAAGTACAGAAGAAATGGAAGCGAGTCAAGTTAAAATGTATTTGTATAGCACATTTAAAACAACCACAGTTGACCAAAGTGCTGAACGGATTACAATACCGAAATAAATAAATATAAAAGTAAATAACAAATAAGAATAAAATAACAGACATAATAATAAAAGAATTGTGGCACAATAGAAGATGAAGTCAAGGTGTCAAGCTCAACTCATTGAATGAAACGAGAAGAGGAGGATCTTCAGCAGCGACTATAAAGTTTCAGCGTCTGAGCAGTTTTTATATGAATAGTTAAGCTGTTCCAGAGATTAGGGGCAGCCACCGCAAAGGCTCGGTCGCCTCTTTTTGTGCCTGGATCTCGGAACATCCAAGAGCATCTGGTTGGTCGACCTCAGTGCTCTAACTGGAGTATGATGATGCAGGAGTTCGGCCAGATAAGGTGGCGCCAGCCCATTTAAAGCCTTAAAAGCCAGCAATAAAATCTTCAAATCAATCCTAAAATGGACAGGAAGCCAGTGGAGAGAGGCCATACTGGTGTTATGTGGTCATGTTTCCTTTTTCCAGTTAGAGGATGAGCGGCTACATTTTGTACTAACTGCAGTTGATGAAGAGACAGCTGTCCTACACCCACATCCAAAGAATTACAATAATCTAACTGAGAGATAATAAAAACCTGAATAACTCTCTTGTAATCTTTGGGAGAGAGAAAGGACCATACCTTGGCTTAAAGTCTTAACAGAAAAAAGCTAGTTTTGACAACTGAACTAGTTTATCAGAAGCAGATCAGAATACAAGGAGGCTTCGTACTCAAATATGAGCAAATATACTTACCAAACAGAGGGAATTAGAAATAAAGGCCTCTCTCTAATATAAGCCTGCTGCCATTAAATGTCTGGTACCCTCTGCAGTTGAGGTCAATAAGGGCCTTGGCGACTATTAGAGGAAATACGGTAATATGTTGAAATAGGAGAATTTTTTTTTTTTTTCATAAAATTTCAGCTTTATGACATACATTAAATTTTTTCTCAAAATCTTGCATCTTTATTGTCATAATATTAAAACTTACAATTCTATTACAATTCTTTTCTCCAAATATTTGCTTTTTTTAAATTACACCGTTATTGTTTTTTTTTTTTACAACTTTTTTCTCATCAATTATGACTTTATTCTTGAACAATTACAATTTTATGCTTATAGATTCTGACTCAAAAAAAATTATTCTCGAAAATTGTGCTTTTTTTTTTACTGTAAAATATGTATTCATCACAATTTTATTTCTTAAAATTTTGCATCTTTATTCTCATATCACAGCTTCTTTCTCATATATTACAACTATGAGATCCTTACCTTTATTACAATATTATTACAATATATTGTAATTTTATTATTTTTTGTAAATTACAACTTTTTCTCGTAATTTCAGACTTTATCTTTAAAAATTATAATTTTATCCTTATAGATTAGAAAGTTTTTCTCAAAATATTACAACCAATTTTTTCTCATAAATTACAGCTCTTCTCAAAAATAATATAGCATTATTTTAAACTTGCAAATCAATTATTGTGTTACAACTTTTACTCTGATACTCTGTCATAGTTGAACATTTACTGTCACAGGTTTGACCCCTCACCTGTGAGGTTTCAGCGCTGAAAGAAGCACCAACTGATTTTCTGTTTGATGACTTTTTCGTAGGAGAACTCGACGAGTGACATCATCACTAACCTGACCCCCGGGGCTCAGTACAGAGTGGTGGTATATCACACCAACGGACCCCTCATCAGCCCTCCGTCTGAACCCGTCATCATCGATATAGGTGAGCGCTGCGTCGTATCCTGCACCTACATCTAGAGCTTTTCTAGTTCATGTTACCTTTCTTTAAGTTTGTCAGGTATGTAGTAATAATGATTTCACAGATGATTCTAAGGGCGTTTTTTACACCTGTAGTTCGTTTGCTCTGGTCTGTATCAGTGGATGAGTTGGTTCAGTTCAGAGACAAAATGCAGCACCACAAGCTCCGCAAGAACACTCACTTCACTCATTGGTCAGATGTGTCTGGGGCGGGAACAAGAACGTAAAGACAGGAAGAAGGAGGTTTACTAGCCAAATAGAATGTATTACATTGCGCCAGTCCAGGTCCAACCTCGATTCATTCTCCGGCTAGTTGTTAGCAACTGTTAAATTCGCTCATCTACATCCAACTATGCAAAGCTCACCTGGCTACAGGAGCCGTTTCGCTCAAACTTGGGGAGTACATCTGACAGTCTGGTCGGATTGAGGTTGGATCACATTCCCACCAGACCGAGACCCCCTCCTCCAAAGGGTCTTGGTGTGGTTTTTTTGATCTGCACCCAAGTGCCTTTACTGTGTTCAGACCTGCCCAAACGAATCACACCAAGAGGGAAAACAAACCAGAGTTTGATTTAACCGCAGGTGTTAAAACACCCTTGTGTTAGAGCCCACAGGTGTGCGTGAGCTGGGTGTTTACGCTCTGAGCCCGACAGCGGTGATCCTGAGCTGGCAGCGTCCGTACCACGTTGCCTTCCGCAAGTACGTCCTCCAGACCTTCTTCTTCAACCCCGTCACCTATGCCTCTGAGTGGACCACCTACTACGAGATCGCTGCCACTGCCTCCGTCATCGCATCAGTGGTAACACACACACACACACACACACACACACACACACACACACACACACACACACACACACACTCCAGAAACAGAAATTATTGTTCATGTTTGTCTGAAAGCAACAAAACTCGGATACATATTCAGTTAGACGTAATGAAGTCTAGTTTTTGCAAAAGAGTTCATGAGATTTTGTGCTTGCCTATAGAGGGCGATTTTGATTGGTCTGTTCAATAAACCCTGACTGGTACATGAGCATGGCTGATATTAATTATGATGTTGTAGTTTAATATATAATGTATGTTAGTTTATTATATAATGTATGTTCTATTTAAACTGTGAGGACAAGAGGTGAAGTGAGGGTGCAATGGAGAAACGTGAGCAGCAATTTTTCAAAATTTCCTGATTCACATGACTTTTAATGGAGACCATTTGACAAAATGTAAACAAATATGGACTAAGAAAAACAAATCAGAGCTCTGGTTGTGTTATACTTCCTGTTTGAATCTCCCAAAGCATTATGGGATTTGTAATTTCCTGCCAATTATCTAATAAATCCATCAGCTAATTGTTGATGATTTAAAAAATATGCTCATCTGTTCATTCATACCGTCAATTTACCCTTCAATAATGATGGAATTGAGGTATTTAACAGCTTTTCTGTACATTTTAAGGATTTTTTTTTAGCATGAAAGCCATCCTTTAATTTATACCTTGTTATAAATCAAATTCAGCATACTTCTAATGGAGACACTTTGCCAAAATATAAACAAATATCGTTTAACATAAGTAAGCTAACTCATTGAATTCATAGCAAACGTTATACTTCCTGTTTACATCCCCCAAAGCATT